>NC_057814.1:18974752-19274752 GCF_018294505.1 Triticum aestivum | reverse complement strand
CCATTTCTTAATGGCCACCTACCTATCTTGGCCGGCCTTGCACTAGTTCTGATTACTTACAGGATTATCAATTAGATTTCTACAACTGGAATAAAGTTTTCGTGCGGTATTGTGATGGGGCGTCATTTTCTGGGGATGCTGAGTACGAAGATCAGGTAGGGCTATTTTCTTTTTGTGCTCTCGTTTGATATTCCATTGTTTACTTATTTTCTGAATTACAATGATATGTTGTATTGTTCTGTTATTTAATGGATGGGGTTATTAGGATGGAAACAGGCTATTCTTCAGAGGGTTGCGCATTTGGGAAGCGATCATTGACGAACTGATGGAGAAAGGACTTGCTAATGCTAAACAGGTCATACATTACAACAATTGACTAATATTCCAATTTTATAGTGTTTTAAGCTACCAAGAAGCATATATTTGTTGCGATTCTTGAATGATAATTGACTATGTGAAATATCATCCTCGATCAGGCCCTCCTTGCAGGTTGTTCTTCTGGTGGTTTAGCCACACTACTGCACTGTGATGATTTTAGTGCACGTTTTCCTCGGAAGGTTGCAGTTAAATGCTTTTCTGATGCTGGATTTTTTCTTGACAAGTAAGAATACTCTTAAAACTAAACAAGTATTGGTCACTAGATATTCCACTTTACATTTTTTACGTGCTAATTACCTTTCTCCGGCAGAAAGAATATAGACGGAGAAAGGTTTTTCCGGTCCGTGTACAATGGGGTTGTTCACCTCCAGGTGAGCTGCTTGGGAGACAACTACTTTAAACCAAAAAGAAACATTTCTTAGTCTATGATTGATCTAGCCTTTTGTTTAGCCCTCTTCTAATTTGTGTTGCATTTTTTAATAAAAAGGCTGTAATGTGATATGTAAAACCTTTATTATTTTTTATCTTTATATGTGGTTTACTACTTATGCCAACATTCATGCATTGTCAGTTTGTCACTGAGTCTTTTCTTGCTGATGAATTTCTTTCAGAATGTTAGCAAAGTTTTGCCCAAGGACTGCCTCGCTAAGATGGAACCACTGGATGTACGCAGTTAGAAGTCCCGAACCATTGTTTACTTTGATTTTCTTGCACACACAGATTTTATTGTATCTTGCTCACTAGTAATTGAAAAGAATCATTTGCTGACGTACTTAATGTATGTCCCTAGTGTTTCTTTCCTTCTGAGCTTATTAAGAGCATCAACACCCCCACTTTTATTCTCAACTCTGGATATGACTCTTGGCAGGTAATTAAGTGTCAATTGATCCTTATATTTATGAATTCCTTATATTCATCTTGTAAGCATGCATCTGTCTAGACTAAAAGTTCTAATTAGCTATATATTTATACATGCTCCTTGATGATCTGTAGATACAAAATGTACTAGTACCAGATGAATCCTCTCCCGAAAATTCATGGTTGACCTGCAAGGCTAACATCCGAGACTGTGATTCCACACAAATTGAAGTCCTTCATGGTTGGTGCATCTTTTCTCTAGCATCGGGTAGGAATACTACCTTTCGTGTTCTCTGAACAGCGTTCTATATCTAGGATTCAGGAAAACAATGGTGGGTGATCTGAAAGTCGTCCAAGATAAGGAGGAGTGGGGATTGTTCATTGATTCGTGCTTTACCCACTGCCAAACACCATTTAAAATCTCATGGGATTCACCAATTTCCCCAAGGCTTGGAAATAAGGTAGACTCTTCTTTATGGGTGTGTTTAAATCAAGTAACTCGATATCTAGGATGTAAAATATTCATCACACACCATTATTTATGAAGTTATTTTTTGATGAAACATATACATGTTTATAGTTCGAATTGATATCTTCTGCTTTTCATTCTGCCGATTAGACGATCTCACAAGCTGTTGGAGATTGGCACTTCAGCAGAGGCCAAAGGGTAAAAGAGATCGATTGCGAGTATCCATGCAACCCAACATGCAGCAGCCAGTTGCCTTCCTAATTTAATTTGTACTATATATAACAACAATTGAGGGCCTTGTTTATCCAATGTTAGTTCCGGATAATTTCTGTTTGTTGCCATACTGGAAAATAAAAATATTAAATACCAAGCATGGTTGCTTGGCGAGGTTTTGATTGCACTATGTTTTTTTTTTGCGGGGAGATTGCACTATGTATTATTTTGTATGGTTTCGCAAACCTAAGTTGCTTCATATTTTTCATATATCTAAGTTTGACGTGCTTAGCCGTTTGATATATCCATGCCGAGTGAAATTGAATGAGGGATAAAGACATGCTACTAAAGGTGGCCGCTGAAGCAATGAATGAGAAATACACATGCTACCTTGGTTTTTATCAAAATAAAGCATGCTACCTTGGTGAATACATGTGGCACGTGGCAAGTCAAATGTTGTCACGGAAGATGATGAAGCATAAATACCACCATCGAGTAGCCAGCCCATCCATGATTTCAAATCATAACTTGAAGACGTGAGCATCAGGAACACATGCTACAACCTGATTGAGAAGAATAAAATCACTAGAACCATTGATGACAGTGATTCTGGCATGGAAGTTATTGAAAACCAATCATATAGCAACATCGATGAAGTTGAACTTATGGGGTTTTCCAAGCCCAACACAAGAGTTGATAAAGCTTATGTAAACATATCGATTACATAAACTATAGCCTAGTCAAATAAATACAAAACAGTGTGTTACACCCAACACATACGTCTATCTGTACATCTCTAGCCTCTTGAGGATCATGGGAAGACCAAACTTGGGTAATAGAGTGACCACGTCCATCGAGACATGGATGTACCTAGGGGATAAGGAGAAGGAGAACCTTTGAAGAATCATAGTAATCACGACCTTTGCCTCGATCATTCTGAAGTTCTGTCCAATGGACGGTCCTGGTGAAGGAAATATGCCCTAGAGGCAATAATAAAGTTGTTATTTATATTTCCTTATATCATGATAAATGTTTATATTCATGCTAGAATTGTATTAACCGGAAACTTAGTACATGCGTGAATACATAGACAAAACAGAGTGCCCCTAGTATGCCTCTACTTGACTAGCTCGTTAATCAAAGATGGTTAAGTTTCCTGACCATAGACATGTGTTGTCATTTGATGAATGGGATCACATCATTAGAGAATGATGTGATGGACAAGACCCATCCGTTAGCTTAGCATAATGATCGTTAAGTTTTATTGTTATTGCTTTCTTCATGACTTATACATATTCCTCTGACTATGAGATTGTGCAACTCCCGAATACCGGGGGAATACCTTGTGTGCTATCAAACGTCACAACCTAACTGGGTGATTATAAAGATGCTCTACAGGTGTCTCCGAAGGTGTATGTTGGGTTGGCATAGATCGAGATTAGGATTTGTCACTCCATGTATCGGAGAGGTATCTCTGGGCCCTCTCGGTAATACTCATCGCTGTAAGCCTTGCAAGCAATGTGACTAATGAGTTAGTTACGGGATGATGGCATTACGGAACGAGTAAAGAGACTTTCCGGTAATGAGATTGAACTAGGTATGAGGATACCAACGATCGAATCTCGGGCAAGTAACATATCGATGACAAAGGGAAGGACGTATGTTGTTATGCGGTTTGACCGATAAAGATCTTCGTAGAATATGTAGGAACCAATATGAGCATCCAGGTTCCGCTATTGGTTATTGACCGGAGATGTGTCTCGGTCATGTATACATAGTTCTCGAACCCGTAGGGTCCGCACGCTTAATGTTCGATGATGATTTGTATTATGAGTTATGTGTTTTGGTGACCGAAGTTTGTTCGGAGTCCCAGATGAGATCACGGACATGACGAAGAGTCTTGAAATGGTCGAGAGGTAAAGATTCATATATTGGAAGGTAGTATTCGGACATCGGAATAGTTCCGAGTGATTCAGGTATTTTTCCGGAGTACCGAAGGGTTACCGGAACTCCCCAGGGAAGTGTTGGGCCTTCATGGGCCTAAGGGAGAGAGAGGAAAGCCCGCGGGGGGGGGGGGGAGGGGGGTGTGGCGCGCGCCCCCTCCTAGGGAGTCCGAATAGGACAAGGAGGAGGGGGCACGACCCCCTTTCCTCTCCCTCTCACTCTCCTTCCTTTCCCTCTGCTGAAAGAAAGGAAGGGGGGGGGCTCCCCTCCCATGGCGTGCGCCCCCTGGCCGGCCTCCTCCTCCTCCCCTCCTTTATATACGGGGGCGGGGGGCACCCCGAAGGCACAACAGTTATTCTCTTAGCCGTGTGCGGTGCCCCCTCCACAGTTTACGCCTCCGGTCATAGCGTCGTGGTGTTTAGGCGAAGCCCTACGCGGATCATATCACCATCACCGTTCACCGTCACCACACCGTCGTGCCAACAGAACTCCCCTGTTGGGGAACGTAGTAATTTCAAAAATTTCCTACACACACGCAAGACCATGGTGATGCATAGCAACGAGAGGGGAGAGTTGTAGTCCATGTACCCTCGTAGACCGTAAACAGAAGCGTTATGACAACGCGGTTGATGTAGTCGTACGTCTTCACGATCCGACCGATCCTAGTATCGAAAGTACGGCACCTCAGCGATCTGCACACGTTCGGCTCGGTGACGTCCCACGAACTCTCGATCCAGCTGAGTGTCGAGGGAGAGCTTCGTCAGCACGACAGCGTGATGACGGTGATGATGAAGCTACTGGCGCAGGGCTTCGCCTAAGCACTGCAACGATATGACCGAGGTGGATTATGGTGGAGGGGGGCACCGCACACGGCTAAGAGATAAATGATCAACTTGTGTGTCCAAGGGGTGCCCCCCTCCTCCGTATATAAAGGAGTGGAGGAGGGGGAGGGCCGACCCTCCTATGGCGCGCCCCAAGGGAGTCCTACTCCCACCGAGAGTAGGTTTCCCCCCTTCCCTAGTTGGATTAGGAGAGGAAGGAAGGGGGAAGGAGGGGGGGGGGCGGCCCCCACCCAATTTGGATTGGGCTTGGGGGGGGGGGGTTGAGGGAGTCCTGGATTAGGGGATCCTTGGGGGGGGGGGGGGGTGAGGGAGTCCTGGATTAGGGGGTCCTCGGACAGCCGGACTATATCCTTTGTCCGGACTGTTGGACTATGAAGATACAAGATTGAAGACTTCGTCCCGTGTCCGGATGGGACTCTCCTTGGCGTGGAAGGCAAGCTTGGCAATACGGATATGTAGATCTACTCCCTTGTAACCGACTCTGTGTAACCCTAGCCCCCTCCAGTGTCTATATAAACCGGAGGGTTTGGTCCGTAGGACAAGAACAATCATACCATAGGCTAGCTTCTAGGGTTTAGCCTCTACGATCTCGTGGTAGATCAACTCTTGTAATACTCATATCATCAAGATCAATCAAGCAGGAAGTAGGGTATTACCTCCATCGAGAGGGCCCGAACCTGGGTAAACATCGTGTCCCCCGCCTCCTGTTACCATCCGCCTTAGACGCACAGTTCGGGACCCCCTACCCGAGATCCGCCGGTTTTGACACCGACATTGGTGCTTTCATTGAGAGTTCCACTGTGCCGTCACCACAAGGTTTGATTGCCCCTTCGATCATCGGCAACGATGCGATCCAGGGTAAGGTTTTCCTCCCCGGACAGATCTTCGTGTTCGGCGGCTTCGCACTGCGGGCCAACTCGCTTGGCCATCTAGAGCAGATCGAGAGCTACGCCCCTGGCCATCAGGTCAGGTTTGGAAACTTGAACTATACAGCCGATATCCGCAGAGACTTGATCTTCGATGGATTCGAGCACATGTCAGGTGCGCCGCACAGTCACGACGAGCACGACTTAGCTCTGCCGCCGGACGGTGTTCGGGAGATCACACCTATGCCTACTCCGGCCCTAGATCCGGAGTCGATTACGCCGTCCGAGGACGGGTGGATGGACCCCGCCTCGGAGGTCACACACTAAGTGGCGATAGAGCCGAATACTGACTTCACCTCCTATGAGACCTGTGTCGCCAGATCCTCGGATTCATCCTCGGCCACAGGCCCCAAACCGCCTGCGTCCATGCCTATCGAATCTGATTGGGCGCCGATCATGGAGTTCACCTCCGCGGATATCTTTCAGCACTCGCCTTTTGGCGATGTGCTAAATTCATTAAGGTCTCTCTCCTTGTCAGGAGAACCTTGGCCGAACTATGTCCGGCTAGAATGGGATGCGGACGACGAAGAAATTCGCTCCCCACCCACCACCCACTTAGTAGCCACTGTCGATGATTTAACCGACATGCTCGATTTCGGCTCCGAAGACATCGACGGTATGGACGACGATGCAGGAGACGAACAGGAACCACCGCCCACAGGGCGCTGGATTGCCACCTTATCATATGATATATACATGGTGGACACCCCCAAAGAAGGCGATGGCGATAAGACAACGGAGGATAATCCCTCCAAGCAGCAATCCAAGCACCGACGTCAGCGGCGCCGCTCTAAGTCCGCCATAGCAAAAGCAGCGATACCGGCACAAGAGACAATAACGCTCCGGATAGTGCCGAAGACGACGACAATCCCCTCCAGCCAGACCTCGAGCGGGAGGATGAACAAGCTAGCCCTCCAGAACAGGCAGCAGACGGAGAATCAGAGGATGATAATTACATGCCTCTCTCCGAAGACGAAGTGAGCCTCGGCGACGAAGAATTTATCGTGCCTGAGGATCCCGTCGAGCAGGAGCGCTTCAAGCGACGGCTTATAGCCACAGCAAACAGCCTGAAGAAAAAGCAACAACAGCTTCGAGCTGATCAAGATCTGCTAGCGGATAGATGGACTGAAGTCCTGGCGGCCGAGGAATACGAACTCGAGCGCCCAACCAAGAGTTACCCAAAGCGCAGGTTGCTACCCCAACTCGAGGAGGAAGCATTGAAACCTACATCACCAGCGTATGATGCGGCCGATCGACCACCTCGTGGCCGAGACAGAGGGGCATACCAGCCCGAAGTCCAGCCCGCACCCTGCCGCCATTCAAACAAAAATACCAAGGCCCGGGGCAACACGCGGGACCTGCGAGACGCATTGGAAAACAAAGCAGGACATGCAAGATTGATCTACGGATCACGGGGGCGCGCCCCAACGCGGGACGATGACCGTCACGCCGGATATACTAAAAGCAAATCCGGTCGGGCCGAATACAGCAGACAAGACTCGTATGAACTGCGTCGTGATATAGCCCGGCACAGAGGCGCCGCACACCCCCTATGCTTCACCGATGAAGTAATGGATCACAAATTCCCAGAAGGGTTTAAACCCGTAAACATTGAATCATATGATGGTACTACAGACCCCGCGGTATGGATAGAAGACTTCTTCCTCCACATTCACATGGCCTGCGGGGATGATTTACATGCCATCAAGTATCTCCTGCTAAAACTCAAAGGGCCGGCTCGGCATTGGCTCAACAGCTTGCCGGCAAACTCCATCGGAAGTTGGGAGAGCCTGGCAGATGCATTCCTGGACAATTTCCAGGGCACTTATGTGCGACCGCTGGATGCTGACGATTTAAGTCATATAACTCAGCAGCCAGGGGAATCGGCCAGGAAATTCTGGACCCGGTTCCTAACTAAGAAGAACCAAATTGTCGACTGTCCGGATGCAGAGGCCTTAGCGGCATTTAAGCATAACATCCGTGACGAATGGCTCGCCCGGCACCTCGGCCAAGAGAAGCCAAAATCCATGGCAGCCCTCACGACACTTATGACCCGCTTTTGCGCGGGCGAAGATAGCTGGTTGGCTCGTAGTAACAATACAGCAAGCAAACCTGGCACATCAGAGGCCAGGGATAGCAACGGCAAACCACGACGCAACAAACACAAGTGCCGCAAATATGATGAAAACGCCAAAGAGACGGCGGTTAATGCCGGGTTTAGGGGCTCAAAGACCGGTCAGCGGAAAGGGCCACTCAAAAATAAAAATTCGGGTCCATCCAGTCTGGACCGCATACTCGATCGCCAATGCCAAATTCATGGCACCCTAGGAACGCCAGCCACCCATACCAACAGAGAATGCTGGGTCTTCAAACAAGCCGGCAGGGCAGGCGCCAAAAACGGAGAATGGGGGTCTCAAAGCGATGATGGCGGCGAAGAGCCCAGATCACCGAACACAGGAGGGCAAAAGAAATTCCCCCCGCATATTCAATCGGTGAATGTGGTAAACACCACTCAAATTCCAAACTCGGACCGGATACGCACCCTTAGGGATGCCGACTTAACGGAACTAGTCGTCCCACAATATAAACTAGGGCCAGTCACCTTCAACCGCACGGATCGTCCGGTTAACGCCAATCAGGGCAATCGAGCCGCACTAGTCCTCGACCCAATAATTGACGGGTTTCACCTCACACGAGTCCTTATGGACGGAGGCAGCAGTCTAAATCTGCTTTACCAGGACACAGTGCGCAAGATGGGCATCGATCATTCGGCGATCAGACCCACTAAAGCCACTTTCAGAGGCATTATACCAGGTGTGGAAGCCAGCTGTACAGGCTCCATTGCCCTTGAGGTAGTCTTCGGATCACCAGAAAATTACCGTACCGAAGAGTTAATCTTCGAAATCGTCCCTTTCCGCAGTGATTATCAGGCACTGCTAGGACGAACCGCGTTCGCTCGATTCAACGCGGTGCCACATTATGCCTACCGTAAGCTCAAGATGCCCGGTCCACGCGGCGTCATCACGGTTAATGGCAAGGCCGAACTTTCCCTCGGCACCAACAAGTACACCACCGCCTTAACAGCAGAAGCAACGAGCAGCACCTGGCAGCCGAACCTCGAGTCGATGTCCCGGCTCCCGGACACCGTCAAGGGACTCCGAACTACTTCGCGGAAGGATAGCCCGACTCGTCCAGAGCTCGATTAAATGCTCCGGCGAAGGCCAGGACAGGCCGCACCCGGCGGCTCAACCGCTCTCCGGCACGCAAACATTTCTTACATTTCCTTCGCAGGTTCACCTTTGCGCAGACCAGGACGGGCGATACGGAGGCAGCTTGAACGCGCAAGGGAATCCTTAGACATTCTCCGTAATGACCATCCGGCTAAACTCCGGATGCGCACTCAGCTTCTCCCCCCCGGTCTCAGCAGGTTCCGCGGTCATATTCCTTTTTTTATCACATTAGCTGTACTCATACGCATAGACGTACTATTTAAATACAACATGTGGATTTACATGACGCTTACCTGCTGTTATTTCTTATTGAAATTCTTTTGTCAAGTGGCATCCGTATACAGCGATATGCCTTAAAATATGCCAGGGGCTTCGTTTTACCCATAACACGACAATAAAGTCCGAACACCTTCGCGGAAGTTCGGCACCCCGAACCTATAGCATTATATGCATCAGCTCCGAATCATGTCTTGGGTCAATAGTTGGGTTTGCCCGGCTCCCATGTTTTGGTACCTTACGTTCCGCTATATCGGCTAAGGTAGCACTGGGAGAACTACTGCGATTGTGTCCCGGTTCTTCCGGACGAGCACCTCAGTAGAGAAAGCCGAAAACTGACTGTCATGATACGGCGAGAGCTGGTCAACTGTTCGAGTGGTTACAAAATCTGTAAGGATGTCTTCCGCATAATGCCATAACCAATGCAGCGTGCGATGGATCGGTTTTTCTTCCGATCAGGTGCTTATAGAGCCCCCCGTGCGGTCTTCCGAACACCAGGGGCTACGCCTACCTTCCTAAAGCTCCTATGGCTAAGTGAGAGTGATAAAGCCTTATAGTCCGATTGCCTGGTTCGATGTGCTGAATACCTCCTTCGAAGGACCCAAAACTGGGATAAAGAGTGATCAGATTTATCCCGAACACCCCCGTACTTCTTACGTGGGGGCAGAAGCCGACGACTGGCCAACTCTCAGGATTAATATATAAAACGGCCGCGCAGGAGGATAAACTTTTATATAACAAGCAATAAATAATATAAATGACCTTGTTTAAGCATTACAAAGGACAACATGATTTGCATTCATGGAAATATAATGTCCTTGGTGCATAGCTCCGCTGCAAGGTAGGATCCTTTAAGGACACTTTCATAATATAATTCGGGCTTGCGGTGCTCCTTCCCCTCTGGCGGCCCTTCGGTCATCAGCTTCTCAGCATCCATCTTCCCCTAGTGCACCTTTGCACGGGCGAAGGCCATTCGCGCACCTTCTATGCAGACCGACCGCTTGATGACGTCAAGTCGAGGGAAAGCATTTACAAGCCGCTTCACGAGCCCGAAGTAGCTGCTTGGAATCGACTCGGTGGGCCATAGCCGGATAATCAAATCCTTCATGGCTAATTCGGCCGCCTTATGCAGTTCGATCAGCTGTTTCAGTTGATCGGCAAAAGGCACCGGATAATTCGGCGCCAAATACTGCGACCAGGAAAGCTTATCCGCAGTGTTCCTTTCTTCGGCCCGGTAGAATTGGGCGGCATCCGATATACTACGGGGCAGCTCCGCAAACACCCCTGGAGAAATCCGATTTCAAAATTAGAAACATAATATTCTCCTCAAAAACTTGCTTTATAGGGAAAAAGCCTTACCCGCCGCGATCTTCCTCGCCTCTTGGATCCCCTGCAGGGTGCTTTGGGTTTCCCCCCGGGCATCGCTCGTGGCCTGATGCGCCTTGGCGAGTTCGGTTCTTTCTCCGTTAAACTCCGCTCCAAGGTCTCGCATTTCCTCACGGCCTCTTGCAGCTCCTGCTCAACTTTAATAACCCTGGCCTCGTGCTTCTCGCGAAGAGCCTGCTCTGTGGCTACCTTTTTCTCGGCCTCGGCCACAGCCTTTTTAAGAGCCTCGACTTCGGTCACCATCCCTAGCACAAATCATGAAGCTTATTTCATCATACTGCAAATTCATTCGCAATAAACGCAAACAAGATTTGTGCATACCTTGTTTATCTCCCAACTGCATTTTCAATTGGCCAAGTTCTTCTTTGGCCCGCTGCAGACTTTGATTCAGTCCAGAGATCTCCGCAGTATGAGAGGCAGCAGCCGCTACAGATGCCTGCTTATAACAGAACAGAAATAAATGTCATTCAATGAGTCTTACTGCGAACATAAATTTGATCCTCTGTCCGGTTCTTTCTTTCACCGAACAGTGTATCAGGGGCTACTATCCATACCATGACACTCTTCGAAACCTCATAAAACATACCTCAAAACCTTTTATAAGGCCGATACAGGCTCCATTCAGTCCACTCTTAGCAGACTTAATCTTCTCAATCACCGCACCCATAAGGGCACGGTGTTCATTGACGATGGAGGCGCTCTTCAGTGCCACCAACAAAGCATCCGACACCTCTGGTTGGACAGAGGTTGCCGGTGGAATAGGCATGTCCCCTCCAGCTGAGAGAGGTGCCTGCCTGACTCTGGAGCCGTATTGGTCTCCGGAGCTGTATCCGGCTGGGAGCCGAATTCCAGATGGTCCCTGCCATCAGCTCCCATGGGAATTTTCTCCCCCATGTGTCCGGCCCCTGAAGTTTGACCTCCAGGAACCGCCTTCGCGGTCTTCCCCTCTCCTCCTTGGCCGGGGTCCTTCTGGGACGAAGCCTCGGTGTTATCCACCTGTTCGGAGGAAGGGGCCTTTGGGGGCGTCCCGCTCTCCATAGCATCCGAGCTCAGCCAATCCTCTGATGAGGATTGTTTGGTACGGGACCTCGCCGGACTACAAAAAATATGGCTCAGGTTAAAATACCATGCCACGACGAGCCTGGACGCATAGATGTACTCAGATTTTGTATACTCATGAGTTCACCAGGGGCTGGGCCCTGGGATCCCACGCCGGGCCGCTGTCGGCGGCAATGGACTCCTCCGAAAGAGGAGCCTTTCCCCTTTTGGGCGGCTCGGCCTCCAAGTGTACGGAGGCCGTCCTCTTCTTTCTTCCTCCCGTAGGGGTTTCATCTTCCTCCTCCTCCTCGTCCTCTTCGGAGGCGGAACGGGCATCAGAGCCTTCGGATATTGTGTCCGAAGTGCCGCGGCGACGAAGACCTCCCCGGGTCTTTTTGGCCTTCTTCTCGGCCGTCTTCTCCGGCACCTTGTAAGGCGCCGGGACCAGCATCTTCGTCAGAAGTGGGACGGCCGGTTCTTCGGGCAGCGGGGCCGGACAATGGATCTGCTCCGCCTTCTTCGTCCAGCCCTGGGAGATTGTAGAAAACACGTTAAGCGCTTCCTTTGGGTTATGCGGATGAAAAGTATGATGACTTACCGAACTTGCAGGGCGGGACAGTTGGTACCCGCGGTCCTCGGCGGAGTCCGGCCATGATTTGCTGGACTTGAAAAGCACCTTCCAGATGTCCTTGTGCGAGGAGCCAAAAAGCTCTCGTAAGGTTTGGTGCCTGGCTGGATCGAATTCCCATAGATTGCAAGTCCGGTGTTGACAAGGCAGGATCCGACGAACTAACATCACCTGGACTACATTGACAAGTTCAATGTTCTTGTCTCCCATATCTTTAACGCGCGTCTGGAGCACCGACAGTTCGTCGGACGAGGACCCGTTCAGGCCCTTCTTGACCCAGGATGTAAGCCGCAGGGGGGCACCGGATCGAAACTCGGGAGTAGCGGCCAATTCCGTGCCACGCGGCTCAGTGGTGTAAAACTACTGCTGTTGCCACTCCTTGACAGAATCGTTAAAGGTGCCTGTTGGCCATGGGCATCTTGCTCATCATAGCGCCCCCGCACTCGGCGTGCTCACCGCCCACTACCTTGGGCTTCACATTAAAGATCTTCAGCCATAAGCCGAAGTGTGGCGAGATGCGGAGAAAATCCTCGCACACGACAATGAATGTCGAGATGTTGAGGAAGGAATTAGGGGACAGATCGTGAAGATCGATCCCATAGTAATACATGATGCCGCGAACAAACGGGTGGAGGGGAAACCCTAGCCCGCGGACAAAGTGAGGGAGGAATACAACCCTCTCGTGGGGTTCCGGAGTAGGGACGATCTGTCCCACCGTCGGGAGACGGTGGCCGATTTTCTTGGCCAGATACCCGGCCTCCTGAAGCTTTTTGATATCCTTCCCCCGGACGGTAGAGGCCATCCACTTGCCTCCTGCTCCGGATCCGGACATTTTCGGAAGGCCTTTGTGGGCAGAAGAGACGAACGCTTGGGTGCTAGAGCTCAGGCGGAGGGGAATGGACCGGGAAGAGGAAAGCGTGGGTATGAATGGGTGTTCTTATCCCCTTATAAAGGCAGCAGGTATTCCGCGCCTCCCCACTTTCCCGGTAAAACTGCTTATCCCCCAAGCGCCGTAATTGATGGCGCGGTTGGGTTACCCGCACCCGTATTGATGAGAATCCCGTGAAAAGAGGGACACGATCTCTGCTTCGACAGGACATGCCAATAAAACCGCCTCGCAACACGTGCAGTGGCAGGCTCGAAAAAATGGTTCATCATGACCAGACCACGGCAGAACGTCACGTTATGAAAAGCTGTCAGCAGATTAGATTTGTGGAAATATTATTCTCTCTACGGTGGAATGTGGAATTTGTTTTGCAGACCGGAAACTATCCTTGTGTTCAAAATCTTCTATGGAGTATTCGGAGGAGGAACCCGCCTTGCAATGCCGAAGACAATCTGCGCGCCGGACTCATCGTCATTGAAGCCTGGTTCAGGGGCTACTGAGGGAGTCCTGGATTAGGGGGTCCTCGGACAGCCGGACTATATCCTTTGTTCGGACTGTTGGACTATGAAGATACAAGATTGAAGACTTCGTCTCGTGTCCGGATGGGACTCTCCTTGGCGTGGAAGGCAAGCTTGGCAATACGGATATGTAGATCTCCTCCCTTGTAACCGACTCTGTGTAACCCTAGCCCCCTCCAATGTCTATATAAACCGGAGGGTTTAGTCCGTAGGACAAGAACAATCATACCATAGGCTAGCTTCTAGGGTTTAGCCTCTACGATCTCGTGGTAGATCAACTCTTGTAATACTCATATCATCAAGATCAATCAAGCAGGAAGTAGGGTATTACCTCCATCGAGAGGGCCCGAACCTGGGTAAACATCGTGTCCCCCGCCTCCTGTTACCATCCGCCTTAGACGCACAGTTCGGGACCCCCTACCCGAGATCCGCCGGTTTTGACACCGACAGGGGGGCACCCCTCCTAGGCTTCCCTCTCCTATCTCCCACTATGGCCCAATAAGGCCCATATATTTCCCGGGGGTTCCCGTAACCTCCCGGTACTCCGGTATATGCCCGAACTCACCCGGAACCATTCGCACGTCCAAACATAGTCATCCAATATATCGATCTTTATGTATCGACCATTTCGAGACTCCTCGTTATGTCCGTGATCACATCCGGGACTCTGAACAACCTTCGGTACATCAAAAGACATAAACTCATATACCAACCGTCATCGAACGTTAAGCGTGCGACCCTACGGGTTCGAGAATTATGTAGACATGATCGAGACTTACTTCCGGTCAATAACCAATAGCGGAACCTGGATGCTCATATTGGTTCCTACATATTCTACGAAGATCTTTATCGGTCAAAACCGCATAACAACATACGTTGTTCCCTTTGTCATCGGTATGTTACTTGCCCGAGATTCGATCGTCGGTATCTCAATACCTAGTTCAATCTCGTTACCGGCAAGTCTCTTTACTCGTTCCGTAATGCATCATCCCGCAACTAACTCATTAGTCACATTGCTTGCAAGGCTTATAGTGATATGCATTACCGAGAGGGCCCAGAGATACCTCTCCGACAATCGGAGTGACAAATCCTAATCTCGATCTATGCCAACTCAACAAACACCATCGGAGACACCTGTAGAGCATCTTTATAATCACCCAGTTACGTTGTGACGTTTGATAGTACACTAAGTGTTCCTCCAGTATTCGGGATTTGCATAATCTCATAGTCATAGGAACATGTATAAGTCATGAAGAAAGCAATAGCAACAAACTAAATGATCATAGTGCTAAGCTAACGGATGGGTCATGTCAATCACATCATTCTCTAATGATGTGATCCCGTTAATCAAATGACAACTCATGTCTATGGCTAGGAAACTTAACCATCTTTGATTAACGAGCTAGTCAAGTAGAGGCATACTAGTGACACTCTGTTTGTCTATGTATTCACACATGTACTAAGTTTCCGGTTAATACAATTCTAGCATGAATAATAAACATTTATCATGATACAAGGAAATATAAATAACAACTTTATTATTGCCTCTAGGGCATATTTCCTTCAGTCTCCCACTTGCACTAGAGTCAATAATCTAGATTACACAGTAATGATTCTAACACCCATGGAGTCTTGGTGCTGATCATGTTTTGCTCGTGAGAGAGGCTTAGTCAATGGGTCTGCAACATTCATATCCGTATGTATGTTGCAAATCTCTATGTCTCCCTCCTTGACTTGATCGCGGATGGAATTGAAGCGTCTCTTGATGTGCTTGGTTCTCTTGTGAAATCTGGATTCCTTTGCCAAGGCAATTGCACCAGTATTGTCACAAAAGATTTTCATTGGACCCGATGCACTAGGTATGACACCTAGATCGGATATGAACTCCTTCATCCAGACTCCTTCATTTGCTGCTTCCGAAGCAGCTATGTACTCCGCTTCACATGTAGATCCTGCCACGACGCTTTGCTTAGAACTGCACCAACTGATAGCTCCACCGTTCAATATAAATACGTATCCGGTTTGTGACTTAGAGTCATCCGGATCAGTGTCAAAGCTTGCATCGATGTAACCATTTACGACGAGCTCTTTGTCACCTCCATAAACGAGAAACATATCCTTAGTCCTTTTCAGGTATTTCAGGATGTTCTTGACCGTTGTCCAGTGATCCACTCCTGGATTACTTTGGTACCTCCCTGCTAAACTAATAGCAAGGCACACATCAGGTCTGGTACACAGCATTGCATACATGATAGAGCCTATGGCTGAAGCATAGGGAACAACTTTCATTTTCTCTCTATCTTCTGCTGTGGTCGGGCATTGAGTCTGACTCAACTTCACACCTTGTAACACAGGCAAGAACCCTTTCTTTGCTTGATCCATTTTGAACTTCTTCAAAACTTTATCAAGGTATGTGCTTTGTGAAAGCCCAATTAAGCGTCTCGATCTATCTCTATAGATCTTGATGCCCAATATATAAGCAGCTTCACCGAGGTCTTTCATTGAAAACTCTTGTTCAAGTATCCTTTTATGTTATCGAGAAATTCTATATCATTTCCAATCAACAATATGTCATCCACATATAATATTAGAAATGCTACAGAGCTCCCACTCACTTTCTTGTAAATACAGGCTTCTCCAAAAGTCTGTATAAAACCATATGCTTTGATCACACTATCAAAACGTTTATTCCAACTCCGAGAGGCTTGCACCGGTCCATAAATGGATCGCTGGTGCTTGCACACTTTGGTAGCATCATTTGGATTGATAAAACCTTCGGGTTGCATCATATACAACTCTTCTTCCAGAAATCCATTCAGGAATGCAGTCTTTACATCCATTTGCCAAATTTCATAATCATAAAATGCAGCAATTGCTAACATGATTCGGACAGACTTAAGCATCGCTACAGGAGAGAAGGTCTCATCGTAGTCAACTCCTTGAACTTGTTGAAAACCTTTTGCAACAAGTCGAGCTTTGTAGACAGTAACATTACCGTCTTCTTCTTGAAGATCCATTTATTCTCGATGGCTTGCCGATCATCGGGCAAGTCAACCAAAGTCCACACTTTGTTCTCATACATGGATCCCATCTCAGATTTCATGGCCTCAAGCCATTTCGCGGAATCTGGGCTCATCATCGCTTCCTCATAGTTCGTAGGTTCGTCATGGTCAAGTAACATGACCTCCAGAACAGGATTACCGTACGACTCTGGTGCGGATCTTACTCTGGTTGACCTACGAGGTTCGTTAGTAACTTGATCTGAAGTTTCATGATCATTATCATTAGCTTCCTCACTAATTGGTGTAGGGATCACAGGAACTGATTTCTGTGATGAACTACTTTCCAATAAGGGAGCAGGTACAGTTACCTCATCAAGTTCTACTTTCCTCCCACTCACTTCTTTCGAGAGAAACTCCTTCTCTAGAAAGGATCCATTCTTAGCAACGAATGTCTTGCCTTCGGATCTGTGATAGAAGGTGTACCCAATAGTTTCCTTTGGGTATCCTATGAAGACACATTTCTCCGGTTTGGGTTCGAGCTTATCAGGTTGAAGCTTTTTCACATAAGCATCGCAGCCCCAAACTTTAAGAAACGACAACTTGGGTTTCTTGCCAAACCACAGTTCATAAGGTGTCGTCTCAACGGATTTAGATGGTGCCCTATTTAACGTGAATGCAGCCGTCTCTAAAGCATAACCCCAAAATGATAACGGTAAATCAGTAAGAGACATCATAGATCGCACTGTATCTAATAAAGTGCGGTTACGACGTTCGGACACACCATTACGCTGTGGTGTTCCGGGTGGCGTGAGTTGTGAAACTATTTCGCATTGTTTCAAATGGAGACCAAACTCGTAACTCAAATATTCTCCTCCACGATCAGATCGTAGAAACTTTATTTTCTTGTTACGACGATTTTCCACTTCACTCTAAAATTCTTTGAACTTTTCAAATGTTTCAGACTTATGTTTCATCAAGTAGATATACCCATATCTGCTCAAATCATCTGTGAAGGTGAGAAAATAACGATACCCAGCGCGAGCCTCAATATTCATCAGACCACATACATCAGTATGTATGATCTCCAACAAATCCGTTGCTCGCTCCATTGTTTCGAAGAACGGAGTTTTAGTCATCTTGCCCACGAGGCATGGTTCGCAAGTACCAAGTGATTCATAATCAAGTGATTCCAAAAGTCCATCAGAATGGAGTTTCTTCATGCGCTTTACACCAATATGACCCAAACGGCAGTGCCACAAATAAGTTGCACTATCATTCTCAACTCTGCATCTTTTGGCTTCAATATTATGAATATGTGTGTCACTACTATCGAGATTCAACGAAAATAGACCACTCTTTAAGGGTGCATGACCATAAAAGATATTACTCATATAAATAGAACAACCATTATTCTCAGATTTAAATGAATAACCGTCTTGCATCAAACAAGATCCAGATATAATGTTTGTGCTTAACACTGGCACCAAATAACAATTATTCAGGTCTAAAACTAATCCGAAGGTAGATGTAGAGGTAGCGTGCCAACGGCGATCAAATCGACTTTGGAACCATTTCCCACGCGCATCATCACCTCGTCCTTAGCCAATCTTCGCTTAATCCGTAGTCCCTGTTTCGAGTTGCAAATATTAGCAACAGAACCAGTATCAAATACCCAGGCACTACTGCGAGCATTAGTAAGGTACACATCAATAACATGTATATCACATATACCTTTGTTCACCTTGCCATCCTTCTTATCCGCCAAATACTTGGGGCAGTTTCGCTTCCAGTGACCAGTCCCTTTGCAGTAGAAGCACTCAGTCTCAGGCTTAGGTCCAGACTTGGGCTTCTTCACTTGAGCAGCAACTTGCTTGCCGTTCTTATTGAAGTTCCCCTTCTTCCCTTTACCCTTTTTCTTGAAACTGGTGGTCTTGTTGACCATCAACACTTGATGCTCCCTTTTGATTTCTACTTCCGCAGCCTTTAGCATTGCGAAGAGCTCAGAAATTGTCTTGTTCATCCCTTGCAAATTATAGTTCATCACGAAGCTCTTGTAGCTTGGTGGAAGTGGTTGAAGAATTCTGTCAATGACACTATCATCAGGAAGCACTACAAAAAAAGACACATCCATGACATTTTGGGCCGAACAAAAATCTTTTCTGTCATACTTATGACACTTCTATGACGGTAATTGTGACAAAACCCGGTATCATCATAGATGTGGTGGGGTCCTACTTCTATGACAAAAAATCATGACAGAAAATGGGCTTTTCGTCCTGGGCGGGCCGGAGACGCAGCTGCATGACATTCTTTGGGCCGTCCATGATGGAAAAAACCGTGGTAGAAGCGAGGGCGCGGAAAATATTGGGGAGTCCCCGGTTACGGTGGATGGTCGGGGGCCGAGCGATGCGCGTTTCTCTCGTACGTACGCGCGTGTGTGCGAGGCGTTGGGCTCTAACTGAACCCGAGCGATTGCACTGCAGGCTACGCGTTACTGAACCCGAGCGATCGATCGATGGCTGTTAACTGAACCCGATCGAGCGATTCCTTCGCTACTGCTGCTAACTGAAGCCGATCGATGCTGCCTCTGGATGAACAGTGAGTGTTGCGGGGGGGGGGGGGGGGTTTGGATGAACAGTTCCCGGTGGGGGTGGATGAACAGGACCCCGTGGCGTTGCCTCTGGATGAACAGTGAGCATTGCTGGGGGGTTTGGATGAACAGTTCCCCGTGGGGGTGGATGAACAGGACCCCGATCGTTCGAGCCGGTTGGGGCTGGATGAACAGGACCCCGTGGAGGGCAGGATGAATAGGACCACCCCGTGGAGGGCAGGATGAACAGTAGACGGTGGAGGGCAGGATGAACAGTAGCCCGTGGAGGGGTGGTTGAACAGGAGCCCGTCGAGGGGCTGGTTGAACAGTAGCCGGTGGAGTAGCGCGCGGTGGAGGCTGGATGAACAGGAGCCCATGGATGAACAGTCGCAGGTGGAGGCTGGAGGAGATCGACGGTGGATGAACAGTAGCCCGTGGAGGCTGGAGGGGGTCGACGGTGGAGATGAACAGTATCCCGTGGAGTCCCGTTTTGCGGTACGCCACACCCCTCCCGATGAACAGGACCCCCGTTTTGACCGTAGCACTCCAACACAAGTCCGTTTCCTCCGTTTTGCGGTATGCCACACCCCTCCCGATCAACAGGACTCCCGTTTCGACCGTAGGAGGTCCGTTTCCTCCGTTTTGCGGTATGCCAGACCCCTCCCGATGAACAGGACCGCGTTTCGAACATGGCCGGTCGAACACAAGGCCGTTTCCTCCGTTCTGCGGTACGCCAGGCCTCGTTTCCATCCGCTGTTCCGTCCAAGCCCTCCCGATGAACACGGCAACGCATTCCGTTCTGACCCAGCCGGTTGGCTCCCCATGAACACGACAACGATGCTGTTTCTCCGTTCTGACCCAGCCATGTACACGAGCCCTGGCCGTACGTACGCGCGAGTTGGCGTTTGAGACCCCGCCCGTATGTACGTACGTGGCCGTATTTACTTTCTTGCACCCTGGCCGCTGTACGTACGTGTACATGCTACGTGCGTGCCTCTACTATGACACGTGCGTGCCTCTACATCGACCAGTATGTACGTACACGTTCGCGACCAGAATGAGAACGCTACGTACGCTTCGACCAGGTGGGTCCCGACTGTCAGGCACTTCCTTGCGTGCGAAGATGTAGCTGGTGGGTCCCAGCAGTCAGGGGGAAACATTTTTTTCGTGAAATATGGTGGCCTGTCCGGTGGGTCCCCGCTGTCAGGTGGAGGAATAATTATTTTGCGCGTAATAAGGAGGCACTTCCTTGCTGCGGCCGTGGACCCAGCTGTCAGCCTCTCCACGTACAGTCCACGTCCGATGGAAGCCCTTCCTTGACCACGTTGACCACGCCGCGCCGAGAGCACCAGGGCGGTGGACGACGGCGAGGCCTAGGAAGGGGATGACGCGGAGCCGGGGAAGACGCGGTAGTGGATGCCCACGCGTAGAGGAGTATGAGGGTTCACTGGTTCGCTGCAATGTGAGGCTGCCGTCGCCGCAGAATAACAGGGGGTGTGGGTGAGTTGAGGGATGGCCTAGCCAGCGGTGGGAGTAGTAGGGGGCGGTGAGGCCTCCGCCCCATCGCAGCCGGCCACGGGAGGCAGGAGCATGAGGCACGACCAGCGTTGCTTTGGGTGGCTGGAGCAAGAAGACCAGAGGTTGAAGAAACACTATGGCCGTTGGATGGACATCGTACGGTCACTGGAGCTAGAATCGTGCATATTGACTAAGTTGACAAAGCCCTCCGTCCCCATCAACTTAGTAGGCCCACAAGTCAGCCTGCCACTGTACTGGGTCCCAGCTAGTAGGGGGAGTATTCATTTTTTTGTGCGTAATAAGGAGGCACTTCCTTGCGTGCGAAGATATAGCTGGTGGGTCCAAGCTGTCAGCGGCGGTAACATTTTTTTTCGCGAAATACAGAGGCCCTTTCGGTGGGTTCCAGATGTCAGGTGGAGGAATCATTATTTTGCGCGTAATAAGGAGGCATTTCCTTGCGTGCGGCCGTGGACCTAGCTGTCAGCCTCTCCACGTACAGTCCACTTCAGATGCATGTCGGTCGTTGACCATGTTGACCAGGCCGCGCCGAGAGCACCAGGGCGGTGGACGACGGCGAGGCCTAGGAAGGGAACGACACGGAGCCAGGGAAGACTCGGCAGTTGTTTCCCACGCGGAGCGGAGTACGACTGTACGAGGGTTTACTGATTCGTCTGCCGTCACCGGAGAATAACAGCAGGTGTGGGTGAGTAGAGGGATGGCTAGGCTAGCGATGGGAGTACGGTGGGGCGGTGAGGCCTGCGCGGCAGCACAGCCGGCCGTGGGGAGGAGGGAGCAGGCAGTCCCGCCGGCGCTTGTTTGAGCGGCTGGAGCAGGAAGAGCAGAGATTGAAGAAGCACGACGGCCGTTGGATGGACATCCAACAGTCACTGCTTGTGCGTCAACCTTTTTTTAGGAAACCCTCAAATCTGTGGAAAACATCATATAGCCCATCTGCCATTATTTCTAATAATTTACAGCCCATTTGCTAATTCTTAAGGTTTTTTGGAGCCCATATTCTTTTTGTTAGCATTACAACCCATATTGTGGCCACGGTTAAAAAATTATACGAAATTTTGCATATTTCGGTGCGGTCCGAACTGTTTTTAATCCCGAAATTTCGAGTCACATTCAAACTGATAAAAATAAATGTATATCAATATAAAATCCAACAAATTGTCCACGCATAAAAATCAATGCAATTAAATCTCGAAATGAAAAAACGAAATTTGAAACTAATTGCCGGTTTGATGTGTTTTAAAAATGTACAACCCATTTCTCATTACTGATAGGCCATTTTCTTACCCAGCCGAATGAAGCTCTCCTTGTCTTGAAAGATTTGCAGCCCAACAGGCCTGACAAAGCGACTTACTTGGCAAATCACAAAAAACTGGGTTGTGGCCGTGGACCCAGCTGTCAGCCTATCCACATACAATACTCTTCCGATGGAAGTAGGTTGTTGACCACATTGACCACGCCGCGCCGAGAGCACCAAGGCGGTGGACGATGGCGAGGCCTAGGAAGGGGACGACGCGGAGCCGGGGAAGACGCGGCAGTGGATGCTCACGCGGAGAGGAGTATGAGGGTTCACTCGTCCGGCTGCGGTGTGAGGCTGCCGTCGCCGCAGAATAATAGGAGGTGAGGGTGAGTGGAGGGATGGCCTAGCCAGTGGTGGGAGTAGTATGGGTGCGGTGAGGCCTCCGCGGCAGCACAGCCGACCACGGGAGGCAGGAGCAGTCAGCACGACCGGCGCTGCTTTGGGCGGCTGGAGCAAGAAGACCAGAGGTTGAAGAAGCACTATGGCCGTTGGATGGACATCGTACGGTCACTGGAGCTAGAATCGTTCATATTGACTAAGTTGACAAATCTCTCTGTCCCCGTCAACTTAGTAGGCCCACAAGTCAGCCACCCACCATGGTGGGTCCCAGCTAGCTGGCGGTATTCATTTTTTTGTGCGTCATAAGGAGGCACTTCCTTGCGTGCGAAGATATAGCTGGTGGGTCCGACCTGTCAGCGGGGGGAACGTTTTTTTTCGTGAAATACAGAAGCCCTTCCCGTGGGTCCTAGCTGTCAGGTGGAGGAATCATTATTTTGCGCGTAATAAGGAGGCATTTCCTTGCATGAGGCCGTGGACCCAGCTGTTAGCCTCTCCACGTACAGTCCATTTCCGATGGATGTCGTTCATTGACCACGTTGACCAGGCTGCGCCGAGAGCACCAGGGCAGTGGACGACGGCGAGGCCTAGGAAGGGAACGACACGGAGCCAGGGAAGACTCGTCTGCCGTCCCTGGAGAATAACAACAGGTGTGGGTGAGTAGAGGGATGGCTAGGCCAGCGATGGGAGTACGGTGGGGCGGTGAGGCCTGCGCGGCAGCATAGCCGGCCACGGGAGGAGGGAGCAGGCAGTCCCACCTGCGCGGCAGCATAGCCGGCCGCGGGAGGAGGGAGCAGGCAGTCCCGCCGGTGCTTGTTTGAGCGGCTGGAGCAGGAAAAGCAGGGATTGAAGAAGCACGACAGCCGTTGGATGGACATCCAACAGTCACTACTCTCGTGTGCAATATTTCTAATAATGTACAGCATATTTGCTAATTCTTAAGAATTTTTTTGGAGCCCATCTTCTTTTTGTTAGCATTACACCCCCATATTGTGGCCACGGTTAAAAAGCATACGATTTTTTTTGCATATTTTGGATCGGTCAACTGTTTTTAATCCCGAAATATCGATTCACATTCAAACTATTTTGAAAAATAATTTATATAAAAATAAAATCCAAATAATTGTCCATGCATAAAAATCAATGAAATTTAAAATCTTGTAATGAAAAAAATCGAAACTAATTCCTGGTTTGATGTTTTTTAAAAATGTACAACCCATTTCTGGGCAAACCGAATGAAACTTTCCTCGTCTTGAAAGATTTGCAGCCCAGCAGGGCTGATAAACAAGTAGGCCTCGTTTGGGTATTTCTTAAAAAAAATAGAACAGGGCTAGCCATTTTCAGCAAGAAAAAAACACAACTGGGCTCATGATGTGGTAAACATAAATAAAACCCTGGCTAGACGGGCCACAGCCCCACACAGCCCCGTTGTTACCCTGATCCGTCGCTACAACTAGTATAAATAACTGGTTGGGATTTGTTAGTTGTTACAATATTTCACTCTAAATTAAACGACTGGCAAGCCATTTGCCTTGCTTCAAAGAAAATATGACAGTCACAACCGAGTTGAAAAGGGCAAGAACATCTAACTCCGGCTTACAAACTATACAAAAGCACGAGGGTTAATTGTTCATCAGGTTTACAAAAAAACCCAGGTTGAAAAGGGCGACAACATCTAACTCCAACACTGTTTTTGGCAGTCACAGTCAAATGGATCGGTCAGGTCCATAGAATGAACATCCTGGGTCGTAAAATTTACTGGATTATGACCACAATATGTTGTAAATAGAAGCCCGACACGTTCAGAAGCTCTTTTGCCCACCTGAAACTCCTTTTTTTGCTCTTCGACATACCCATCCGTCAAAACCATGCTGCTGATAAACTTAAGCCTGATGGACAATAGTAACCTCGCATTCAGCAGGAAGAATGTGACAAATCTAGTGTTTGCACGGTTGGCTATAAATCGTTCTAGCGTTATTGTCTTCAATCGAATCTCATGAGAAGTGAGAAAATCCCGATGCTTACGAATCCACCGATTGGTTATAACTTTCTTACCCCGTCCTGTTGCCTAAATAGACATGAAGATTGAAAACAGTTAAGGTCTAAAAAAAGAGTGTCGAAAGAGCAACAGCCGAACGGTTAATTCTAGTACACTATATGCGGGCTTCCAATGTGCGTGAAATTATCACCTTTATATACAACTTCTCCAGACATGGAAAGCATTGCAACAAGCCAATAATCTTGTTCAGATCAAAACTATTCATTTGGATATATAAGATCTTGACAGAATCCAGCACCATTGATAGGCCATCCATGGAGAAACTCTTCATTGAGCATAGAACATAATATTAGTACAAAATGTGTACTCCAAGATGACATATAACTTATGTGCAGAAATTTAACATGCAGCTTATGGTTACAAGTGTAGATGATAATATAAAGTACCTGAAGAACTGTGGAGCCAAACACCATATTGAAATGAGCACAGAGATCATGTATTACACCCAAGGTCTCCAGTTTAGGAGCACAGAGGACGGTTATTTGCAACGGTGAATAACTAGAATCAATGATCAACCTTTGAAGTGAAGGGGCATCTTGGATGATGAGCTGCCTTCCGTGAAAACAATTCCAATTCTTACAAGGTTAGGCGACTTTATTTGGAGACAACCGATTCTAACTGTGAAAACAAGCACCAAGCACTCCAGAGCAGGCAACTAGAGTGGATGATGCTGTGCAATGAGGCCTCCGATATACGAACCCGCACAAGTGAAAGTTTCTTCAGAAATGGGAGTCGAAGGTTTAGTACCAGATTGTCTGGTAGGTCGCACAGCGCAAAGGTGGCGGTGTGGAGAGAGGAGGAAAACCGTGAGATGGACATCGGTGCTGAGGGCACAGGTAGATGGCGTTCGGTATCTGGTAGGTGATTTCCAGGGGAATAGTAGAACTCAAGCAGCTGTAGTTCTGTGAATTCAGGGGATTTCAGCCAGGCGTCCACCGTGCAGGGCATGGTATGCTTGCTCAGGTAGCATGACGGGATGCAGAGGCTTTGAACGGAGCCCTGGTGGGAGGAGATGATGGCTCTGGGGATTTCAAAATCATTGAAGAGAGATAGCTGACGATAGTCGAGATTAAGGGGCACGGCGCGCCATAGAGGGAGCCACCGAATTGAGAGGACTTGGGTGCGGTAGCAATCCTTGGTGGGGAGAAGCGGGATGATCTCCCCAAGGACGGCGTCCGCGAGATCGCTGATGCGGTCCACCCAAGATTCTACGGGTTCCTGGGATCCGGTGGGGGCGGGGTCGCCGCTTCTCCCCGCGCTGCCGGGTGCGGGATCTACAACAGGCGTCGCCGCTGGCGGGAGCCTCATCTTCTTGGCACTGGGGTCAGCCGACTCCATTTTCCTCGAGGGCGTCGCGTCGCGCTCACGGATTTGAGCAGAGTAATGAATGACGAGCCTAGTTGTAGTGCGAGTGAAGAAGAAGGGGAGCTGGGGTTTTCTGTAGTAGTGAGGAAGAAGGGGAGCTGGGGTTTTCTGTAGGAGTGAGGTGAGGAATTTGGGGGTACGAGTGGAGCGAGCTGACGTGAGGTGGGTGGGAGTGAGGAGGAAGAAGAACACCCATGTTTTTTTGGGGGCGGTGTGCTGGGTGTGGGTAGCGCCTCTCATTCAGTAAATATATGGACTTTTGAATTGATTTTACTATTTACTAGGGTGGATGGGCTCTTTTGTCTTGGGCCCAGAGAAACAATTACTACTAGCACAGTGGAGACACTCTACAACTACCCAGAAAAACAATTACTACTAGTACAGTGGATACGATACCGCTTCTGGCTCCTCCTAGGTCATCGAAACGTCTCCCTCTACTGAATGCCGTTATACTTTTGTTCACCGACATGCGGGCCATGCAGCGCGGGGGCCCAAATGCTATCCACCAAATTAGAAGGCAGTATGCAGGCGAAGAGTCACCCCGGTCGTAGCGCGGCAATAACGAGCCGTTGTATCACAAAACCCCACCTCCCCGCAGTCTAAGTTTGACGGACGAAGCAACCATCATTTCACTCTTCACTGAATCCCCTTCTCCCTCACCGTCTTCAAGAAAGGCAACACCCGCATCTGCCACTGTTCTTCTCTCCCAACGAAGGGAAGGTAAGCAGATCTGTGATGTTGGTATATTTTCGTTCAGAGAAAAAAAAGAACTTTTGCAAAGCAGTAACCGATCCTCACTCTCGTTTTTGTTTCATTGTCATTGCGATTGTGTTTTCCTTTCAGTGGTCTCCTAGTATTCATCAGTTTCATGATGGACCAAGGAGAACTAGGAAAAGATCTGCCGATATTGGAGCAGACGCGGGAGGCTGATCCCCACGAGACAGAGAGCTCCAAGAAGATGGAGGCAGCCACCGAGCCGACCCCAGATACGCTCACGGCCACTACTGAGATGGTCAACGCCCCGTTTGAGGTTACAGCCCCCTTGGCATTGCAGGAGCAGTTTTCCCCCTTCGAGGATGTGTCCCCCCCCCCGCTGAGCTGCCCAAGGTGATTTTCTTCTTTGCCGATCTCGATTGTGGTTTTTCATCTAAGTATGTGGTGATGAATAATGCAAAATTTTATTAGCTTCGATGCCATGCTATACATAGTGGTTTAAATAACTTGTGTTTCTTATGCTGGAAAGTAATTCAGAATTTGTTTATGTTTCAATTAGAGCCCTGATGCAGACAAGGATTGTGTGGTTGTACATGTCACTCACTATGAGGCGGATGACCTGAATATACGCACTAGGAAAACATAGTTTTTAGGCTGTTGGATCCTGGAAGCCATTTGCGCTTATACCAATGAAGAGTTGTATTCCAGCCTCACTGTTGTCAGGCGTGTTGTCCAGGGTGTACTGAAGCACAAGAAGTTCAAAGCTACTCCTTCGTTTGTGAGGCAGACTGTTCTTGTCAAGCTTACGCAGGAAGATGACGCAGCATGCCTCCACAAACAAGTTTATGAGTGGCAAGGCCACAAGGTTTTCTTCATGAAGGTTCACAGGATTGAGCTGCTGCCGGGCATCCTCGATGATGTTCATGCTGTTGGAAATATGCCCTAGAGGCAATAATAAATGGTTATTATTGTATTTCCTTGTTCATGATAATTGTCTATTGTTCATGCTATAATTGTATTAACTGGAAACGGTAATACATGTGTGAATACATAGACCACAACATGTCCCTAGTAAGCCTCTAGTTGACTACCTCGTTGATCAATAGATGGTTATGGTTTCCTGACCATGGACATTGGATGTCATTGATAACGGGATCACATCATTAGGAGAATGATGTGATGGACAAGACCCAATCCTAAGCATAGCACAAGATCGTGTAGTTCATTTGCTAGAGCTTTTCTAATGTCAAGTATCGTTTCCTTAGACCATGAGATTGTGCAACTCCTGGATACCGTAGGAATGCTTTGGGTGTACCAAACGTCACAACATAACTGGGTGGCTATAAAGGTGCACTACAGGTATCTCCGAAAGTGTCTGTTGGGTTGGCACGAATCGAGACTGGGATTTGTCACTCCGTATGACGGAGAGGTATCTCTGGGCCCACTCGGTAATGCATCATCATAATGAGCTCAATGTGACTAACGAGTTAGCCACAGGATCATGCGTTACGAAACGAGTAAAGAGACTTGCCGGTAACGAGATTGAACGAGGTATTGGGATACCGACGATCGAATCTCGGGCAAGTAACATACCGATAGACAAAGGGAATTGTATACGGGATTGATTGAATCCCCGACATCATGGTTCATCCGATGAGATCATCGTGGAACATGTGGGAGCCAATATGGGTATCCAGATCCCACTATTGGTTATTGGCCAGAGAGATGTCTCGGTCATGTCTGCATGGTTCCCGAACCCGTAGGGTCTACACACTTAAGGTTCGGTGACGCTAGAGTTGTTATGGGAAATAGTATGTGGTTACCAAAGGTTGTTCGGAGTCCCGGATGAGATCCCGGACGTGACGAGGAACTCCGGAATGGTCCGGAGGTGAAGATCGATATATTGGACGAAGGGTATTGGAGTCCGGAATTGTTCTGGGAGTACTGGGTGACGACCAGCGTGTCCGAAAGGTGTTTCGGAGGCCCCGGCAAGCGTTGGGGGGCCTTATGGGCCAAGGGGAGGGGGCACACCAGCCCACTAAGGGGCTGTGCGCCCCTCCCAACCCCTCTCACGTAACGTGGAGAGGTGGGGGCGCCTCCCCTAGGGCAGCCACCCCTCCCGGCTTGGGGGGCAAGTTTCCCAGGGGTGGGGGCGCCCAAACCCATCTAGGGTTTCCCCTGTGGCCGCCGCCCCTCCCCTAGGGAACCCTAGGGCGCCTCCTCCACCCCTTCCCCCTATATATAGTGAAGGAGAGAGAGGGCAGCCGCACCCCTGGCCTGGCGCAGCCCTCTCCTCCTCCAACTCCTCCTCCTCCTCCGTAGTGCTTAGCGAAGCTCTGCCGGAGAACCACGAGCTCCATCACCACCACGCCGTCGTGCTGCTGGAGTTCTCCCTCAACTTCTCCTCTCCCCTTTCTGGATCAAGAAGGAGGAGATGTCCCCTGGCTGTACGTGTGTTGAACGCGGAGGCGCCGTCCGTTCGGCGCTAGATCGGATCTTCCGCGATTTGAATCGCCGCGAGTACGACTCCATCAACCGCGTTCTTGTAACGCTTCCGCTTAGCGATCTTCAAGGGTATGAATATGCACTCCCTCTCTCTCGTTGCTTGAATCTCCTAGATTGATCTTGGTGACACGTAGGAAAATTTTGAATTATTGCTACTTCCCCAACAGTGGCATCATGAGCTAGGTCTATGCGTAGATTCTATGCACGAGTAGAACACAAAGTAGTTGTGGGCGATGATTTGTTCAATTTGCTTACTGTTACTAGTCTTATCTTGATTCGGCGGCATTGTGGGATGAAGCGGCCCGGACCGACCTTACACGTACTCTTACGTGAGACAGGTTCCACCGACTGACATGCACTTGATGCATAAGGTGGCTAGCGGGTGTCTGTCTCTCCCACTTTAGTCGGATCGGATTCGATGAAGAGGGTCCTTATGAAGGGTAAATAGCAATTGGCATATCACCGTTGTGGCTTTTGCGTAGGTAAGAAACGTTCTTGCTAGAAACCCATAGCAGCCACGTAAAACATGCAACAACATTTAGAGGACGTCTAACTTGTTTTTGCAGGGTATGCTATGTGATGTGATATGGCCAAAGGATGTGATGAATTATATATATGTGATGTATGAGACTGATCATGTTCTTGTAATAGGAATCACGACTTGCTTGTCGATGAGTATGACAACCGGCAGGAGCCATAGGAGTTGTCTTAATTTATTGTATGACCTGCGTGTCAATGAAAAACGCCATGTAATTACTTTACTTTATTGCTAACCGTTAGCCATAGTAGTAGAAGTAATAGTTGGCGAGACAACTTCATGAAGACACAATGATGGAGATCATGGTGTCATGCCGGTGATGAAGGTGATCATGCCGCGCCTCGAAGATGGAGATCAAAGGCGCAAGATGATCTTGGCCGTATCATGTCACTTTATGATTTGCATGTGATGTTTGTCATGTTTACATCTTATTTGCTTAGAACGACGGTAGCATAAATAAGATGATCCCTCACTAAAATTTCAAGAGATGTGTTCCCCCTAACTGTGCACCGTTGCGAAGGTTCGTTGTTTCGAAGCACCACATGATGATCGGGTGTGATAGATTCTAACGTTCGCTTACAACGGGTGTAAGCCAGATTTACACATGCGAAACACTTAGGTTGACTTGACGAGCCTAGCATGTACAGACATGGCCTCGGAACACAAGAGACCGAAAGGTCGAACATGAGTTGTATAGTAGATACGATCAACATGGAGATGTTCACCGTTGATTACTAGTCCGTCTCACGTGATGATTGGAAACGGTCTAGTCGATTCGGATCATGTATCACTTAGATGACTAGAGGGATGTCTATCTAAGTGGGAGTTCATTAAATAATCAGATGAACTTAATTATCATGAACAGAGTCAAAAGGTCTTTGCAAATTATGTCGTAGCTTACGCTTTGGTTCTATTGTTTAAGATATGTTCCTAGAGAAAATTTAGTTGAAAGTTGATAGTAGAAATTATGTGGACTAGGTCCGTAAACTGAGGATTATCCTCATTGCTGCGTAGAAGGCTTATGTCCTTAATGCACCGCTCGGTGTGCTGAACCTCGAGCGTCGTCTGTGGATGTTGCGAACATCTGACATACACGTTTTGATGACTACGTGATAGTTAAGTGCGTAATGCTAACAGTTTAGAATTGAGGCGCCAAAGACGTTTTTGAAACGTCGCAGAACATATGAGATGTTCCAAAGACTGAAATTGGGATTTCAGACTAGTGCCCACGTCAAGAGGTATGAGACCTCTGACAAGTTTCTTAAGCCTGCAAACTAAGGGAGAAAAGCTCAATCGTTGAGCATGTGCTCAGATTGTCTGAGTACTACAATCGCTTGAATCGAGTGGGAGTTAATCTTCCAGATGAGATAGTGATGGTTCTCCATAGTCACTGCCACCAAGCTATTAGAGCTTCGTGATGAACTATAACATATCAGGGATAGACATGATGATCCTTGAGCAACTCGCGATGTTTGACACCGCGAAAGTAGAAATCAAGTAGGAGCATCAATTGTTGATGGTTAGTAAAACCACTAGTTTCAAGAAGGACAAGGGAAAGAAGGGATACTTCATGAAACGGCAAATTAGTTGCTGCTCTAGTGAAGAAACCCAAGGTTGAACCCAAACCCGAGACTAACACTACTAGAAAAAGGCTTACTAGTGGCGCACCAGTTTTGCCTACTAATGGCGCACTACTGGTGCGCCACTAGCACCACGCCACTAGAATATTTTAGTAATGGCGCACCACAGGTGCGCCATTAGTATCCCACAGGTGCGCCATTAGTAACTGGTATACTAATGACGCACCAGATGGAAGTGCGCCATTAGTAACATTTTTTTTAAAAAAATTCGTTTTTTCTTAATCTCAGGTCACTATTTCACATATGAGATATCCAACACATATATATACAACAAGCATCCATATAACAATCATATCCAACACACAAGTTTCATCATATATGCATACATAGCCAACACATAGTTCCATCGTTACATATTACAAAAGTTTCACATTGTTCATCCAACACCGTTATCCATCCAACACCATATTACAAAAGTTTCACATAGTTCAGTTCTCATTGTTCTTCTCCTTCTCCTTCCTCAGCCTGATGCGCCAAGAGCGGCGAGGCGGTGGAGGCAGCTGTGGGATGTAGTCTTCTACCACAATTGGCGTGGTCATGTCGCCCAGCTGTGGGATCGCCGGCGCCACCACCGGTGCGTGGTCATTGTCAGGCACCACCACCATCGCGAGGCCACCTTCAGGCAGGACGGGCACGACCATCGCTAGGTCATCCTCAGCCACCACCATCTCTTGCCCATGGTCAGCCACCACCATCTCTTGCCCATGGTCAGCCACCACCATCTCTTGCCCTTGGTCAGCCACCACGAGCGCTAGGTCATCCTCAGCCTGATGCCCATCGTCATCCTGCAGCTCCTCATCCCCACTCTGCTCCTCTTCTCCCCCACTCCAGTCCGGATCATCCTTCTTGCTGTCTTTGCTGCTGCCAGAATCGCTGCTGCTTTCGCTAAATCCAGAATCGCTGTTGCTTTTGCTACAGCCATAATCGCTGCTGCTTTGGCTGTAGCCAGTGTCGCTGCTGCTGCTCCCATTGCCTGTCCAAATGCAACAATGGCCGTTAACAATCGATGTGAGACAAAGCCAAATGTAGAGGAATAAGAAGAGGCAGAACGCACTGGCATCTTCGTCGTCAGCGTAGCGCATGCGACACATAGTCGTGTTGAAAACCTTCACGATGAGCATTGTGGCGTCATCGTCGTACCTGAAGAGAAGAAAGTACCCGGTCCGCAGGTCGTAGGCACTGTAGAACTTCTCCCAAGCACGGCACAGGTACATGTGGCCCTCCTCGATCACCAACTCCACGTCCCACAGCCTGCGAACCCCGCTGCCGGCCTGTCGGAGCTTCACATTATCTGGCAGATCTTCACCCAGCATGTTCATAAAAGTGTCAGGCAGCCTCTGCAATTTGTGACAAAGAGTGATGTAGCAAACAACAGAGTTATCATAATGAGATGGGTGAAGGGGAGATCTCTCGTTTTATATACCTGCCTCATGGCTGATATTGAAGTCCCAAGTATGACACTGAAGAACTCGAAAGCATCCAACTTGTACTCCGGTGAGGCAGAGCGGCGGTGGCTGCTTCCCCCCATCTCTGATAAGCAGCAGAAGAGACCAATTAGTACCCTTACAACATCACATTGCAAATAGATGAATTGTGTAGGTATGCATGGATTTAAGATTATTTGTGCAAAGCCAATTTGTCAATGATTAATATGATATCTCAATTTCCACCAAATAATACATTTGTTATACACCACATTTTCTTTTCCTTTGGAAAAGAAAAAAGCACACTGCATTCAAGTGAATGTATCTTTTATTGCCCAACTATGCATTGGAAAATGTCCACAAATGGAGTGAGATCATTAACTGTCAAGTTAATAGGGATAAGAGTACACTTATGATAGTTAATTGTCATCCCAGCAATTTGTTCAAAACAGGTTAGAATCCATATCAGATTCAGAGCAATTCCAGCATCATTTTCCAACAATAAAAGGGTATCATTAGCATATTGTACTCTTATAATAGCACTCTTATAATGGAACTATTCTATGACCATACTCGAAGGGGCTCCAGAGATTTCACTTGCACGCACAGATTGTGTACCACGGTCGAGGGGAGGGAGGGAGGGAATGGGGAGGAAGGGTGGAGAATTTCATTCACAAATTCTTAGTAGTTTTTTAATACAACAGAATAAATCTTGAGATCTCATTCACAAATTCTTAGTAGTTTTTTAATATAGTAGCTAATTGCCTGATCTGGTTGGTGCCAAGATCAAGTGGTGACCTGAGCTCTTGCCTGGAAGTTTCTATTCCTTGCAATCTACTGAATTTCTAGTACCTTGTTTTTTAAACTGCTAAGCTATTTTGAGCTTGAGCATGGGTCAATTCAGTGCCCTACAAGATGACTATCTTCTCAACTAGGAGAATTTCATTGCCTCTTTCTTTAAATTCCAGAATTTAAATAAGGTTATCATTTAATTTGTTTAGAAATTACAATTTAGTAATGCTAAAGGTTCTGCTTCCCTTCTTCCAATGGGCTATGTTGATGTATGTGCTGAATATAGATATATACAGTCTAGTTGGTACATCTATACATCTGATAACTGAGCACCATCGGCATCAACGCGCTACTATTGGTGTTATTAATATCAAATAGCCCTGCATACCTAACCTTATGCAGTATTTTAGTTAATAAACCTACAAGTCACTCACTTCTTACTGATGATTGGTCTGTTGGTGTTTGCTTGCATCTATTGAACACAACAGGTTCCTTCCCTAAATAACTGGAACACAGCAGGTGTTGTGCCTGGTGATGCTAATTGGCTGTCGGTCACCTAAACGTACTTTTTTAATCCCTATGTGTTGCATACAAATATGTACATTCATCACCCCTTAGCAAGTTTATTTATGTTTAACTCAAAATCAGATTTTTTTAGGTGTTGCATACAGATTTTTTTAGGTGTTCATGTATGTTTTTTTTGCTAGCTACTGAGGGAGGGAATGGGGAGGAAGGGTGGAGAGGGAGGAAGGAGGAAGGAGGAGGGGTACATGGGCGGGCGCGGCTGGTCGCCGGGTGGCGGAGGACGGCAGGGGCAGGCGGGGTGTGGGCACGTCGGAGGAGGAGGAGGCCCTCGCTCGCCGGCTGCTGCAGGGGCCGGAGGAGGCCCTCGCTCGTCGGAGGGAGGAGGAGAGGAGAGGAGCGCTCGGCCGATCTCGTTCGGGGAGCGCGGGGGCGGCGGGGGTGGAGTCCCGCGGGGGTCGGGGCGGCGGCGTCGGGGCAGCGCAAGACCACAGCGGCGGCGGCGTCGCCGACGGCGTGCAGGCGCGGCGGACGGAGGGGGCGGAGCAAGGGCGGCGGCGTACGGTTGGGGTCGAGTGGGGGATCTGGCGAGGGAGGGAGGGAGGCCACAGTGCGAGGGAATAGGTGGAGTGCAGGATGTCTATCTAATGGCGCATCTCCCCCAAGTGCGCCATAAGTACGACGATAGCAATGGCGCACCTCACCCTGGTGCGCCATTAGAAATTACTAGCCCGACTGCTCAGGTTATATTTCCACCTAACCCTATCTCCATCAAAACATGCCCACTAGCCCGACTGGTTAGCACGCAGCACACACACTAGGAGGTCCTGGGTTTGATTCCTAGGCTCCCCTATTTTTGTTTTTATGCATTTAAAATGCTTTTTGATATTTATTTGTGTTTAAATATGTTCAAACTTGTTTAAATCATAACAGTAATATTTTTTTATAAAAACAGTAATAATTTTGATATTTATTTGTGTTTAAATATGTTCAAACTTGTTTAAATCATAACAGTAATATTTTTTTTGTAAAAACAGTAATAATTTTTATAAAAACAGGGTGTGGGGGAGAGGGTGCGGGGGGTGCTCGGCGGCGGTGGAGCGGGGGAGGGTGCGGTGGGTCGTCGGGGGGTGCGGGGGGTGCTCTGTCCTTGTCGTTACCGGTGTAGGATTCCATCGTTACCCCGGAGTTCTGATAACCATCGCTCTTCATGTCCTTGTCCTCGGTGTAGAATGTGTAGCCGTTGAATGCGAGGCGGAGGTTGCGGCGCGCGCGGGCGAGGCGAGGTTGGTGTCGGCCCTGCGGCGCTGCTCCGGCGAGAGTGGGGTGGGATCGGAGGGGAGGATGGGGAGAGGGAGGCGGCGGGGGCGCAGATTGGGAGCGGACGAAGAGGAACTGGCGCGAGGGAGAGGGACGAAGGGGAACTGGCGAGGGAGAGGGAGGAATTAGCTATAGCATTCATTTGTGATGGTGGAGCAGGCCGGAGAGGGTGCAGGGGGTCTTCGGCAGCGGTGGAGCGGGCCGGGGAGGGTGCGGTGGGTCATCGGCGGCGGTGGAGCAGGGGAGCTAGGGTGCGGTGAGTCGTCGGCGGCGGTGGAGCGGGGGAGGGTGCGGTGGGTCGTCGACGGCGGTGGAGCAGGGAAGGGTGCGGTGGGTCGTCGGCGGCGGTGGAGCGGGGGAGGGTGCGGGGGGTCGGCGGCGGCGCCCGGTGGAGCGGGGTAGAGGGTGCGGGGGGTGCTCGGCGGCGAGGGGGGCCGGATCTGGCGAGGTGGGATAGCGATCGAGATGGAGGGGGATCGCTAGTAATGGTGCACTGTTCCCTGGTGTGCCATTAGTAGTTTTGCAAAAAAATATAAAATAAAAAATATAGTAGTGGCGCACTATGTGGCTAGTGCGCCATTAGTATGTTCGGAAAAATAAAATAAAAAAATTTGTTACTAATGGCGCACCGTTTGTCTGGTGCGCCATTAGTGTCTTTCACACTAATGGCGCACCAGCACATGATGCGCCACTGCTATATAGCAATGGCGCACCACATGTCTGGTGCGCCATTAGTGGCCATTCCATCTATAGCCCTTTTCCTAGTAGTGTAAGTGCTTCTGTAATGAGGGGAACGGTCACTGAAGCAGAACTACCCTAGATACTTGGTTGATGAGAAGGTAGGCAAGGTCGACATTAGTATATTGGATATACATTATATTAATGTGTACTTTACTAGTACTCCTAGTAGCACCAGGGTATTAGATACCGGTTCGGTTTCTAAGTGTTGGTAACTCGAAATAAAAGGCTACGGAATAAACGGAGACTAGCTAAAGGTGAGATGACGATATGTGTTGGAAGTGTTTCCAAGGTTGATGTAATCAAACATCGTACGCTCCCTCTACCATCGGGATTGGTATTAAATCTAAATAATTGTTATTTGGTGTTTGCGTTGAGCATAGACATGATTGAATTATGTTTATCACAATACGGTTATTCATTTAAGGAGAATAATGGTTACTTTGTTTATTTGAATAATACCTTCAATGGTCTTGCACCTAAAATGAATGGTTTATTGAATCTCGATCGTACTGATACACATGTTCATGCCAAAAGATATAAAATAGTAATGATAGTACCACATACTTGTGGCACTACCATTTCAGTCATATTGGTATAAAACGCATGAAGAAGCTCCATGTTGATGGATCTTTGGACTCACTCGTTTTTGAAAAGATTGAGACATGTGAACCATGTCTATTGGTAGATATGCATGAAGAAACTCCATACAGATGGATCGTTTGGACTCACTTGATTTTGAATCACTTGGGACATGCAAATCATACCACATGGGCAAGATGACTGAAAGGCCTCGTTTTCAGTAAGATGGAACAAGAAAGTAACTTGTTGGAAGTAATACATTTTGATGTGTGCAGTCCAATGAGTGCTGAGGCACGCAGTGGATATCGTTATGTTCTTACTTCACAGATGATTTGAGTAGATGCTAAGTATATTTACTTGATGAAACACAAGTCTGAATTATTGAAAGGTTTAAGTAATTTCAGAGTGAAGTTGAAGATCGTCGTGACAAGAGGATAAAATGTCTATGATATGATCATAGAGATGAATATCTGAGTTACGAGTATGGCAAACAATTAAGACATTGTGGAAATTGTTTCACAACTAATACCGCCAGGAACACCATAGTGTGATGGTGTGTCCGAACATCATAACTGCACCCTATTGGATATGGTGCATACCATGATGTGTCTTATCGAATTACCACTATCGTTTATGGGTTAGGCATTAGAGACAACCGCATTCACTTTAAATAGGGCACCACGCAATTCCGTTGAGACGACACCGTATGAACTATGGTTTAGAGAAACCTAAGCTGTCATTTCTTAAAAGTTTGGGGCTGCGACGCTTATGTGAAAAAGTTTCAGGCTGATAAGCTCGAACCCAAAGCGGATAATGCATCTTCATAGAATACCCAAAACAGTTGGGTATACCTCCTATTTCAGATCTGGAAGCAAAAGTGATTGTTTCTAGAAACGGGTCCTTTCTCGAGGAAAAGTTTCTCTCGAAAGAATTGAGTGGGAGGATGGTGGAGACTTGATGAGGTTATTGAACCGTCACTTCAACTAGTGTGTAGCAGGGCACAAGAAGTTGTTCCTGTGGCACCTACACCAATTGAAGTGGAAGCTTATGATAGTGATCATGAAACTTCGGATCAAGTCACTACCAAACCTCGTAGGACGACAAGGATGCGTACTACTTCAGAGTGGTACGTAATCCTGTCTTGGAAGTCATGTTGCTAGACAACAATGAACCTACGAGCTATGGAGAAGCGATGGTGGGCCCGGATTCCGACGAATGGCTCGAGGCCATAAAATCCGAGAGAGGATCCATGTATAAAACAAAGTATAGACTTTGGAAGAACTACTTGATGGTCGTAAGGCTGTTGGGTGCAGATGGATTTTAAAAGGAAGACGGACAATGATGGTAAGTGTCACCATTAAGAAAGCTCGACTTGTCATTAAGATGTTTTCCGACAAGTTCAAGGAGTTGACTATGATTAGACTTTCTCACTCGTAGCGATGCTAAGAGTCTGTTGGAATTATATTAGCAGTTACTGCATTATTTATGAAATCTTGCAGATAGGATGTCAAAACATTGTTTCCTCGACGATTTTCTTGAGGAAAGGTTGTATGTGATACAACCAGAAGGTTTTGTCAATCCTGAAAGATGGTAACAAGTATGCAAAGCTCCAGCAATCCTTCTAAGGACTGGAGTAAGCATCTCGGAGTTGGAATGTACGCTTTGATGAGATGATCAAAGATTTTGGGTTTATACAAAGTTTATGAGAAACTTTTATTTCCAAAGAAGTGAGTGGGAGCACTATAGAATTTTTTGATGAGTATATGTTGTTAACATATTGTTGATCAGAAATGATGTAGAATTTCTGGAAAGCATACAGGGTTATTTGAAAAGTGTTTTTCAATGGAAAACCTGGATTAAGCTACTTGAACATTGAGCATCAAGACCTATAAGGATAGATCAAAAAACGCTTAATAGTACTTTCAAAATGAATACATACCATGACAAGATTTTGAAGGAGTTCAAAATAGATCAGCAAAGAAGGAGTTCTTGGCTGTGTTACAAGGTGTGAGTATTGAGTAAGACTCAAGGCCTGACCATGGCAGAAGAGAGAGAAAGGACGAAGGTCGTCCCCTATGCTTTAGACGTAGGCTCTATAGTATGCTATGCTGTGTACCGCACCTGAAGTGTGCCTTGCCATGAATTAGTCAAGGGGTACAAGAGTGATCCAGGAATGGATCACATGACAGCGGTCGAACTTATCCTTAGTAACTAGTGGACTAAGGAATTTTCTCGATTATGGAGGTGGTAAAAGAGTTCGTCGTAAGGGGTTACGTCGATGCAAACTTTGACACTAATCCGGATGACTCTGAGTAGTAAACTGGATGCGTATAGTAGAGCAGTTATTTGGAATAGCTCCAATGTCACGACCGGTTTTCCAATAAAAATATTTATTGAGAAACCGATCCCTTTTAGGGACCAGTAGAGAAGAATCCTTCGCACTGGTAGACAATTTCTTGATCACAGAAGAAAAACCAGGAGTACTAAATATAATACAAGGTTGAGCGGAGACTGCTCAACAATTTATTACAAGCACGCCGATATTACACATAAAGGCGGATAGGGTGGCATAACTACTGACTCATAATAAAAGCGGTGGTGGATATGTCACAGTGAAGTGGGTGACATGACTCCTGCATCTAACAGCTCATCGAGCGTCGGAGTGAGGCTCGAGGATTCTTATTGTGGGTGGCGGAAGCGTATATAATACAGGTGACCAATATCCAGGATCGCACGGGACTGACTGGGACTCCTCTAGGCGTCGGACTCACTATCAAACTCTTCATCCATGAGATCGCCTTCGTCAACATCTAGCCAAATCAACAAGCCAGGTGAGTACTATGAAAGTACTCGCAAGACAGTTCGGACATAAGATATAACAAATGTAAACATGATGCATATGAACAGATTAATAGAGCGCACTCAGACAATGAGATGGCAATGCATGGGAAATAAAAGGGAAGTCGGGCGGTAGTCCTCCCGAAATCCCAATGTAGTACTGAAGGCCAATCGAGTATCTGAATGACTCCTCGAAAGGATACAAATGAAATAACAATGCCGCAGTCGGGCGTCAAGGCGACACCACATAAAGGGCTTATAATGGAATGTAAATGACAGTGCGTGCCACAGTCGGACGTCTGAGCGACATCACGTAAAGGGCTTATATCAAAAGTAAATAATGAGCGTGCCACAGTCGGACGTCTGAGCGACATCACATAAAGGGCTTATATTGAAAGTAAATGACAAGAGTGCCACAGTCGGACGTCTGAGCGACATCACATAAAGGGCTTATATTGAAAGTAAATGACAAGAGTGCCACAGTCGGACGTCTGAGCGACATCACATAAAGGGCTTACATTGAAAGTAAATGACAAGAGTGCCACAGTCGGACGTCTGAGCGACATCACATAAAGGGCTTATATTTCATAACTTGATATTTCAGTAGCTCATGAATTTAAATCATTTCAAGGGAATATTCAATTACGAGATAAATAAAAGGTTAGTCCATCCACAGGAATAACGTTCAACCGGGTTTACCACTCAAGCCTGTTCACCGGGAATTTCCACGAAAACTGACACAGGGACTGACATGGATATGGATATGCTGGCCACGGTCCTTGACCATGGACATGATGACTCGGAAGGATTTGACTCTGCAGAGTTTGTACTATTTAACCATAGCCAACGGATTTCAGTAGTCACAAGGGACTAGTTCCGTTTATGGTGTTTTAGGAGAAACACATCTAACCAGTACACACCCATTCAACATTCCGATGCCAGGAATCACCCTCGGCAACGTTCAAGAAAAACTTTGAGACGGGGAGGCTACAACCTCGCGTAGCATGGGATCAAATTTATACCGCGCGCTCTAAGGGGTGCCCCCCTCTCGGTCCCAACCGGAAACACCCATGCCCCCTGACCGGATGACTGGCTTTAATCCAGGGCCATGGAACCCTCATCCCGGCCCCTCTATTTGGTGTGTAGAAGGAAAGAGGTTAGCAACTTACTAAACCGTACTCTTTGCAGAAAACATGTGGCAGCACGAAAGGGGAAGAACGGTAACGTGGCTCAGTCCACGTTAACGTCGGAGTTTATCGGATGACGTAAGACTGGCATGCTACAACAATACCATCTTACTACCTTTCATGTCACCACATGATCAGGTCATCTCTCATCAAAGATCACAGTAACTTCGAAACACACGGTTAGTTGCCTTGCATGCAACGTAATACTCACCGATGCTCACATGCCATGCACAAACCATTCAAGCAAACATGCAAAACACCTATCATATCAAAAGTTCAAACATGCTTGCCTGGTTCGGAGAAGTCGGAGTGTAGCTCGGCGAAGTTCGCGGCTTCGTTACCTCCTCCAGAACCTACGGTATAACGAAACCGTATACTAACGTGAAAATCGTTGCGTGCATAAAAATTGTTCCAATTTTTTTCCAAATAAATACTATAAAAAACTAGACAAAAATCTAAGACTGACAGAAAAAGAATCAATCAAAAAGCATCTTTTATTTAAAAGATATAAGGGTTTTAGTCCAAGGACTAATCTGTGATGAAACAGAAAAGATCCAGGGACTTGTTTGAGAAAACAGAAAACGGTTCGGTATGAAATACGCCAGCCCAGAGAGAAAACACGTTTTGCCCGAAGGCGCTTTCAGAAAACGGTTCGAAGGGGAAAAGAAGAGAGGCTGACGGGGGGGTCCCACCCGTCAGGTTCAAAACTCCCAACGGAGCTCGCCGGCGCCCGAAGGCTGCGGTGGTCGCCGGCGTTGAACCACGACGAGGCAGAGTGATCGGAGGGTACCTACAGGTTCAGGGTGTTCTTCCGCGTCGGTGGGTGGTGGACTTGGCCGTCGGAGAGCACCACGTCGACGGCGACACTATCTCCGGCGGACGGTGGTTCGGGCGATGTTGGAATGCTCCGGTGGGTGCTGCAAGCTTCAAATTGATGCGCGGGTCAGAGATGTGGATGTACTAGGAGGCTACTGGCAAGAGCTGAGGGGTAGGGGTGCACGCACGGGAGTGAATTGCGCTGGATCCCGAAGCGGGTCGAGGCGGCCGGAGTTGGGGAAGAAGACTCCCTCGGGGCTCTCCCAGTGGCTTGGCGTGGTACTGGTGGTGTGTAGAGGTGGTGCGGGTTCGAGTTCGAGCTCGGGACCTCCTTTTATAGGTGATCCGAGGGGGTGGCCGTGAACGGGATAGCTCCGGCGAGCAATTACGGCGAGGTAGAGGTTGGGCAGGGGGTTTAGGAGGCTAGGCACCATCAGGGAGGATCACTGGCGCCGTTTCTCTGCTCAAACCTCGGTCGGGCTTGCGTAATGCACTGGCCCTCGACGGAACGGCCGTATGGGCACGGCGGCGGCAGGGAGCGCGCTCCGCGCCTACCAGTTCACGACGACGGACCTGCGGCGTGCACGGGTGAGTGGATGGCCACGCGCTGGCCTCTGGTGGCTTGGGCGGCGCTGGACGGCGCCGTCCAACGCTGCGCCTCTCTGGCAGCCGCAAAGGGCGCTGCTGCCATCGCTCACGGGGTGGCGCACCTCCTCCTGCTCGTCGCCGACGCCCGCAAGCTTCCAGGCGATCGTGCCGCGCAGGGATAAGAAGGAGGCACAAGGCGCACGGCGCCACCGTGGCTACTGGCGAGATCGAGAAGGGGTTCTGAAGAAAACGACATCGGCCACTGAAACTGTATCTCTGAACTTCTGAACTTTGACAGTAACAGTGCCCTTCAGGTGTTCGACGAAATGATTTGGCATGAAGAAATTTTTTTCTGGAGCTGGGACTTGGTGAGGTGACCTCTCAATGCATCCAGAGGCTGCCTGAATTTTCTAAGATTTTTAGGAGGAGAAAACAAATGAATTTCACCAAATTTGACAAATATGGTCCAAACTTGCAGCAAGCACAACTTGAAATTTTTGAACTGGAGACCAGTGGATCATCATGGATCTTGGTTGAGGGCTCTAAGGACTAGCCAGGGAAAATGGTTTGGAGGCAAAACTCAAAGGAGAAAAGGTAGTTCCTTTGTAAATCTCCAAGAGCCAAAGTAGAAGGCAGAAAATATTTTTGATAAGAAATAAATGGAAGGAAAATCATGGGGAAGTTCAACTTGCTGGATTTGAAGTATATCTTGACACAAAGATGGGAGATGGCTTTTGGGAGGGGATTTCCACTCATGTCATGGCAAGAGGAGATTTTGAAAGGGGAAAAGATCACTCCAAATGCCGTAGGGCTATTCAAAAATATTTTCAAATTTTTTTCTAAATGAAAAACTTTTGTGATGAGTCAACATAAGGTGGAAAAACCTCCAAGGCCAAAGACCAACTCTTGGGTGAATCCAAACAAAATACTGTTGGGGAACGTAGTAATTTCAAAAAATTTCCTACGCACACGCAAGATCATGGTGATGCATAGCAACGAGAGGGGAGAGTGTCGTCCACGTACCCTCGTAGACCGACAGCGAAAGCGTTATCACAACGCGGTTGATGTAGTCGTACGTCTTCACGATCCGACCGATCAAGTACCGAATGTACGGCACCTCTGAGTTCTACACACGTTCAGCTCGATGACGTCCCTCGAACTCCGATCCAGCCGAGTGTTGAGGGAGAGTTTCGTCAGCACAACGGCATGGTGACGATGATGATGTTCTACCGACACAGGGCTTCGCCTAAGCTCCGCAACGGTATTATCGAGGTGTAATATGGTGGAGGGGGGCACCGCACACGGCTAAGAGATCTCAAGGATCAATTGTTGTGTCTCTGGGGTGCCCCCCTGCACCCGTATATAAAGGAGCAAGGGGGAGGCACCCGGCCAAGGGGAGAGGCGCGCCATAGGGGGGAGTCCTACTCCCACCGGGAGTAGGACTCCTCCTTTCCTTGTGGGAGTAGGAGAAGGGAAGGGGGAAGGAGAAAGAAGGAAGGGTGCGCCCCCCTTCCCTAGTCCAATTCGGACCAGACCATGGGGAGGGGTGCGGCCACCTTTTGAGGCCTTTCTCTCCTTTCCCGTATGGCCCATTAAGGCCCAATACGAATTCCCGTAACTCTCCGGTACTCCGAAAAATACCCGAATCACTCGGAACCTTTCCGAAGTCCGAATATAGTCGTCCAATATATCGATCTTTACGTCTCGACCATTTCGAGACTCCTCGTCATATCCCCGATCTCATCCGGGACTCCGAACTCCTTCGGTACATCAAAAGTCAATAAAACTGTCATCGTAACGTTAAGCGTGCGGACCCTACGGGTTCGAGAACTATGTAGACATGACCGAGACACGTCTCCGGTCAATAACCAATAGCGGGACCTGGATGCCCATATTGGCTCCCACATATTCTACGAAGATCTTTATCGGTCAGACCGCATAACAACATACGTTGTTCCCTTTGTCATCGGTATGTTACTTGCCCGAGATTCGATCGTCGGTATCTCGATACCTAGTTCAATCTCGTTACCGGCAAGTCTCTTTACTCGTTCCGTAATACATCATCCCGCAACTAACTCATTAGTCACAATGCTTGCAAGGCTTATAGTGATGTGCATTACCGAGTGGGCCCAGAGATACCTCTCCGACAATCGGAGTGACAAATCCTAATCTCGAAATACGCCAACCCAACAAGTACCTTTGGAGACACCTGTAGAGCACCTTTATAATCACCCATTTACGTTGTGACGTTTGGTAGCACACAAAGTGTTCCTCCGGTAAACGGGAGTTGCATAATCTCATAGTCATAGGAACATGTATAAGTCATGAAGAAAGCAATAGCAACATACTAAACGATCGAGTGCTAAGCTAACGGAATGGGTCAAGTCAATCACGTCATTCTCCTAATGAGGTGATCTCGTTAATCAAATGACAACTTATGTCTATGGCTAGGAAACATAACCATCTTTGATTAACGAGCTAGTCAAGTAGAGGCATACTAGTGACACTCTGTTTGTCTATGTATTCACACATGTATTATGTTTCCGGTTAATACAATTCTAGCATGAATAATAAACATTTATCATGATATAAGGAAATAAATAATAACTTTATTATTGCCTCTAGGGCATATTTCCTTCAGTCTCCCACTTGCACTAGAGTCAATAATCTAGTTCACATCGCCATGTGATTTAACATCAATAGTTCACATCACCATGTGATTAACACCCATAGTTCACATCGTCATGTGACCAACACCCAAAGGGTTTACTAGAGTCAATAATCTAGTTCACATCGCTATGTGATTAACACCCAAAGAGTACTAAGGTGTGATCATGTTTTGCTTGTGAGATAATTTTAGTCAACGGGTCTGTCACATTCAGATCCGTAAGTATTTTGCAAATTTCTATGTCTACAATGCTCTGCACGGAGCTACTCTAGCTAATTGCTCCCACTTTCAATATGTATCTAGACCGAGACTTAGAGTCATCTAGATTAGTGTCAAAACTTGCATCGACGTAACCCTTTACGACGAACCTTTTGTCACTTCCATAATCGAGAAACATATCCTTATTCCACTAAGGATAATTTTGACCGCTGTCCAGTGATCTACTCCTAGATCACTATTGTACTCCCTTGCCAAAATCAGTGTAGGGTATACAATAGATCTGGTACACAGCATGGCATACTTTATAGAACCTATGGCCAAGGCATAGGGAATGACTTTCATTCTCTTTCTATCTTCTGCCGTGGTCGGGCTTTGAGTCTTACTCAATTTCACACCTTGTAACACAGGCAAGAACTCTTTCTTTGACTGTTCTATTTTGAACTACTTCAAAATCTTGTTAAGGTATGTACTCATTGAAAAAACTTATCAAGCGTTTTGATCTATCTCTATAGATCTTGATGCTCAATATGTAAGCAGCTTCACCGAGGTCTTTCTTTGAAAAACTCCTTTCAAACACTCCTTTATGCTTTGCAGAATAATTCTACATTATTTCTGATCAACAATATGTCATTCACATATACTTATCAGAAATGTTGTAGTGCTCCCACTCACTTTCTTGTAAATACAGGCTTCACCGCAAGTCTGTATAAAACTATATCCTTTGATCAACTTATCAAAGCGTATATTCCAACTCCGAGATGCTTGCACCAGTCCATAGATGGATCGCTGGAGCTTGCATATTTTGTTAGCACCTTTAGGATTGACAAAACCTTCTGGTTGCATCATATACAACTCTTCTTTAATAAATCCATTAAGGAATGCAGTTTTGTTTATCCATTTGCCATATTTCATAAAATGCGGCAATTGCTAACATGATTCAGACAGACTTAAGCATAGATACGAGTGAGAAACTCTCATCGTAGTCAACACCTTGAACTTGTCGAAAACCTTTTTGCGACAATTCTAGCTTTGTAGATAGTAACACTACTATCAGCGTCCGTCTTCCTCTTGAAGATCCATTTAATCTCAATGGCTCGCCGATCATTGGGCAAGTCAATCAAAGTCCATACTTTGTTCTCATACATGGATCTCATCTCAGATTTCATGACCTCAAGCCATTTTGCGGAATCTGGGCTCACCATCGCTTCTTCATAGTTCGTAGGTTCGTCATGGTCTAGTAACATAACCTCCAGAACAGGATTACCGTCCCACTCTGGTGCGGATCTTACTCTGGTTTACCTACGAGGTTTGGTAGTAACTTGATCTGAAGTTACATGATCATCATCATTAACTTCCTCACTAATTGGTGTAGGAGTCACATGAACAGATTTCTGTGATGAACTACTTTCCAATAAGGGAGCAGGTACAGTTACCTCATCAAGTTCTTTGGTAGTAACTTGATCTGAAGTTACATGATCATCATCATTAACTTCCTCACTAATTGGTGTAGGAGTCACAGGAACAGATTTCTGTGATGAACTACTTTCCAATAAGGGAGCAGGTACAGTTACCTCATCAAGTTCTACTTTCCTCCCACTAACTTCTTTCGAGAGAAACTCCTTCTCTAGAAAGGATCCATACTAAGCAACGAATGTCTTGCCTTCGGATCTGTGATAGAAGGTGTACCCAACTGTCTCCTTTGGGTATCCTATGAAGACACATTTCTCCGATTTGGGTTTGAGCTTATCAGGATGAAACTTTTTCACATAAGCATCGCAACCCCAAACTTTAAGAAACGACAACTTTGGTTTCTTGCCAAGCCACAGTTCATAAGGCGTCGTCTCATCGGATTTTGATGGTGCCCTATTTAACATGAATGTAGCTGTCTCTAATGCATAACCCCAAAACGATAGTGGTAAATTGGTAAGAGACATCATAGATTGCACTATATCCAATAAAGTACGTTTATGACGTTCGGACACACCATTATGCTGTGGTGTTCCAGGTGGCGTGAGTAGTGAAACTATTTCACATTGTTTTAACTGAAGGCCAAACTCGTAACTAAAATACTCTTCTCCACGATCAAATCGTAGAAACTTTATTTTCTTGTTACGATGATTTTCGCTTCACTCTGAAATTATATGAACTTTTCAAATGTTTCAGACTTCTGTTTCATTAAGTAGATATACCCATATCTGCTCAAATCATCTGTGAAGATCAGAAAATAATGATACCTGATACGAGCCTCAATATTCATCGGACCACATACATCTGTATGTATGATTTCCAACAAATCTGTTGCTCTCTCCATAGTTCCGGAGAACGGTGTTTTAGTCATCTTGCCCATGAGGCACGGTTCGCAAGCATCAAGTGATTCATAATCAAGTGATTCCAAAATCCCATCAGTATGGAGTTTCTTCATGCGCTTTACACCAATATGACCTAAACGGCAGTGCCACAAATAAGTTGCACTATCATTATTAACTTTGCATCTTTTGGCTTCATTATTATGAATATGTGTATCACTACGATCGAGATCCAACAAACCATTTTCGTTGGTGTGTATGACCATAGAAGGTTTTTATTCATGTAAACAGAACAACAATTGTTCTCTAACTTAAATGAATAACCGTATTGCAATAAACATGATCAAATCATATTCATGCTCAACGCAAACACCAAATAACACTTATTTAGTTTCAACACTAATCCCGAAAGTATAGGGAGTGTGCGATGATGATCATATCAATCTTGGAACTACTTCCAACACACATCGTCACCTCGCCTTTTACTAGTCTCTGTTTATTCTGCAACTCCCGTTTTCGAGTTACTACTCTTTAGCAACTGAACCAGTATCAAATACTGAGGGGTTGCTATAAACACTAGTAAGTACACATCAATAACATGTATATCCAATATACCTTTGTTCACTTTGCCATCCTTCTTATCCACCAAATACTTGGGGCAGTTCCGCCTCCAGTGACCAGTTCCTTTGCAGTAGAAGCACTTAGTCTCAGGCTTAGGTACAGACTTGGGCTTCTTCACTTGAGTAGCAACTTGCTTGCCGTTCTTTTTGAAGTTCCCCTTCTTCCCTTTGCCCTTTTCTTGAAACTAGTGGTCTCGTCAACCATCAACACTTGAATGGTCTCGTCAACCATCAACACTTGATGTTTTTCTTGATTTCTACCTTCGTCGATTTCAGCATCACGAAGAGCTCGGGAATTACTTTCATCATCCCTTGCATATTATAGTTCATCACGAAGTTCTACTAACTTGGTGATGGTGACTAGAGAATTCTATCAATCACTATTTTATCTGGAAGATTAACTCCCACTTGATTCAAGCGATTGTAGTACCCAGACAATCTGAGCACATGCTCACTAGTTGAGCGATTCTCCTCCATCTTTTAGCTATAGAACTTGTTGGAGACTTCATATCTCTCAACTCGGGTATTTGCTTGAAATATTAACTTCAACTCCTGGAACATCTTATATGTTCCATGACGTTCAAAACGTCTTTGAAGTCCCGATTCTAAGCTGTTAAGCATGGTGCACTAAACTATCAAGTAGTCATCAAATTGAGCTAGCCAAACGTTCATAACGTCTGCATCTGCTCCTGCAATAGGTCTGTCACCTAGCGGTGCATCAAGGACATAATTTTTCTGTGCAGCAATGAGGATAATCCTCAGATCACGGATCCAATCCGCATCTTTGCTACTAACATCTTTCAACATAATTTTTCTCTAGGAACATATCAAAAAATAAACAGGGAAGCAACAACGCGAGCTATTGATCTACAACATAATTTGCAAAATACTATCAGGACTAAGTTCATGATAAATTTAAGTTCAATTAATCATATTACTTAAGAACTCCCACTTAGATAGACATCCCTCTCATCATCTAAGTGATTACGTGATCCAAATCAACTAAACCATGTCCGATCATCACGTGAGATGGAGTAGTTTCAATGGTGAACATCACTATGTTGATCATATCTACTATATGATTCACGCTCGACCTTTCGGTCTCCGTGTTCCGAGGCCATATCTGTTATATGCTAGGCTCGTCAAGTTTAACCTGAGTATTCCGCGTGTGCAACTGTTTTGCACCCGTTGTATTTGAACGTAGAGCCTATCACACCCGATCATCACGTGGTGTCTCAGCACGAAGAACTTTCGCAACGGTGCATACTCAGGGAGAACACTTTTATCTTGAAATTTTAGTGAGAGATCATCTTATAATGCTACCGTCAATCAAAGCAAGATAAGATGCATAAAGGATTAACATCACATGCAATCAATATAAGTGATATGATATGGCCATCATCATCTTGTGCTTGTGATCTCCATCTTCGAAGCACCGTGCTTGTGATCTCCATCTCCGAAGCACCGTCATGATCACCATCGTCACCGGCGCGAAACCTTGATCTCCATCGTAGCATCGTTGTCGTCTCGCCAACTTATTGCTTTTACGACTATTGCTACCGCTTAGTGATAAAGTAAAACTATTACATGGCGATTGCATCCCATACAATAAAGCGACAACCATATGGCTCCTGCCAGTTGCCGATAACTCGGTTACAAAACATGATCATCTCATACAACAAATTATATCACATCATGTCTTGACCATATCACATCACAACATACCCTGCAAAAACAAGTTAGACGTCCTCTACTTTGTTGTTGCATGTTTTACGTGGCTGCTACGGGCTTAGCAAGAACCGTTCTTACCTACGCATCAAAACCACAACGATTGTTTGTCAAGTTGGTGCTGTTTTAACCTTCGCAAGGACCGGGCGTAGCCACACTTGGTTCAACTAAAGTGAGAGAGACAGACACCCGCCGGTCACCTTTAAGCAACGAGTGCTCGCAATGGTGAAACCAGTCTCGCGTAAGCGTACGCGCAATGTCGGTCCGGGCCGCTTCATCTCACAATACCGCTGAACCAAAGTATGGCATGCTAGTAAGCAGTATGACTTATATCGCCCACAACTCACTTGTGTTCTACTCGTGCATAGCATCAACGCATAAAACCAGGCTCGGATGCCACTGTTGGGGAACGTAGTAATTTCAAAAAAAAATTCCTACGCACACGCAAGATCATGGTGATGCATAGCAACGAGAGGGGAGAGTGTTGTCCACGTACCCTCGTAGACCGACAGCGGAAGCGTTATCACAACGCGGTTGATGTAGTCGTACGTCTTCACGATCCGACCGATCAAGTACCGAACGTACGGCACCTCCGAGTTCTACACACGTTCAGCTCGATGACGTCCCTCGAACTCCGATCCAGCCGAGTGTTGAGGGAGAGTTTCGTCAGCACAACGGCGTGGTGACGATGATGATGTTCTACCGACGCAGGGCTTCGCCTAAGCTCCACAACGGTATTATCGAGGTGTAATATGGTGGAGGGGGCACCGCACACGGATAAGAGATCTCAAGGATCAATTGTTGTGTCTCTGGGGTGCCCCCCTGCCCCCGTATATAAAGGAGCAAGGGGGAGGCAGCCAGCCAAGGGGAGAGGCGCGCCATAGGGGGGAGTCCTACTCCCACCGGGAGTAGGACTCCTCCTTTCCTTGTGGGAGTAGGAGAAGGGAAGGGGGAAGGAGAAAGAAGGAAGGGTGCGCCCCCCTTCCCTAGTCCAATTCGGACCAGACCATGGGGAGGGGTGCGGCCACCTTTTGAGGCCTTTCTCTCCTTTCCCGTATGGCCCATTAAGGCCCAATACGAATTCCCGTAACTCTCCGGTACTCCGAAAAATACCCGAATCACTCGGAACCTTTCCGAAGTCCGAATATAGTCGTCCAATATATCGATCTTTACGTCTCGACCATTTCGAGACTCCTCGTCATATCCCCGATCTCATCCGGGACTCCGAACTCCTTCGGTACATCAAAACTCAATAAAACTGTCATCGTAACGTTAAGCGTGCGGACCCTACGGGTTCGAGAACTATGTAGACATGACCGAGACACGTCTCCGGTCAATAACCAATAGCGGGACCTGGATGCCCATATTGGCTCCCACATATTCTACGAAGATCTTTATCGGTCAGACCGCATAACAACATACGTTGTTCCCTTTGTCATCGGTATGTTACTTGCCCGAGATTCGATCGTCGGTATCTCGATACCTAGTTCAATCTCGTTACCGGCAAGTCTCTTTACTCGTTCCGTAATACATCATCCCACAACTAACTCATTAGTCACAATGCTTGCAAGGCTTATAGTGATGTGCATTACCGAGTGGGCCCAGAGATACCTCTCCGACAATCGGAGTGACAAATCCTAATCTCGAAATACGCCAACCCAACAAGTACCTTTGGAGACACCTGTAGAGCACCTTTATAATCACCCATTTACGTTGTGACGTTTGGTAGCACACAAAGTGTTCCTCCGGTAAACGGGAGTTGCATAATCTCATAGTCATAGGAACATGTATAAGTCATGAAGAAAGCAATAGCAACATACTAAACGATCGAGTGCTAAGCTAACGGAATGGGTCAAGTCAATCACGTCATTCTCCTAATGAGGTGATCTCGTTAATCAAATGACAACTTATGTCTATGGCTAGGAAACATAACCATCTTTGATTAATGAGCTAGTCAAGTTGAGGCATACTAGTGACACTCTATTTGTCTATATATTCACACATGTATTATGTTTCCGGTTAATACAATTCTAGCATGAATAATAAACATTTATCATGATATAAGGAAATAAATAATAACTTTATTATTGCCTCTAGGGCATATTTCCTTCAAATACTTGTCATAAAAGGATATTTTTGAGAGGGAGAGTTCTTTAGAAGAAAATTTTAAATAACCTCCCTCAAATCAAATAAAAGTTTGAAAAAGCCAAATAAAATTTTTGGGTGTCACATCCAAGTAGCACGTGGTAGCTGCATCTACAAGATGACATAGAGATTTGTAAAGCACACACGGATCTGAAAGGTTCAAACCCGTTGACTAATAACCTCTCTCACAAGCGAGATATGAACAAACCCCATGGGTGTTGGATTCATTACAATCACATAGTGATGTGAACTAGATTATTGACTCTAGTGCAAGTGGGAGACTATTGGAAATATGCCCTAGAGGCAATAATAAATGGTTATTATTGTATTTCCTTGTTCATGATAATTGTCTATTGTTTATGCTATAATTGTACTAACTGGAAACGGTAATACATGTGTGAATACATAGACCACAACATGTCCCTAGTAAGCCACTAGTTGACTAGCTCGTTGATCAATAGATGGTTATGGTTTCCTGACCATGGACATTGGATGTCACTGATAATGGGATCACATCATTAGGAGAATGATGTGATGGACAAGACCCAATCCTAAGCATAGCACAAGATCGTGTAGTTCGTTTGCTAGAGCTTTTCTAATGTCAAGTATCGTTTCCTTAGACCATGAGATTGTGCAACTCCCGGATACCGTAGGAATGCTTTGGGTGTACCAAACGTCACAACGTAACTGGGTGGCTATAAAGGTGCACTACACGTATCTCCGAAAATGTCTGTTGGGTTGGCACGAATCGAGACTGGGATTTGTCACTCCGTATGACGGAGAGGTATCTCTAGGCCCACTCGGTAATGCATCATCATAATGAGCTCAATGTGACTAATGAGTTAGCCACAGGATCATGCGTTACGGAACGAGTAAAGAGACTTTCCGGTAACGAGATTGAACGAGGTATTGGGATACCGACGATCGAATCTCGGGCAAGTAACATACCGATAGACAAAGGGAATTGTATACGGGATTGATTGAATCCCCGACATCGTGGTTCATCCAATGAGATCATCGTGGAACATGTGGGAGCCAATATGGGTATCCAGATCCCGCTATTGGTTATTGGCCGAGAGATGTCTCGGTCATGGCTGCATGGTTCCCGAACCCGTAGGGTCTACACACTTAAGGTTCGGTGACGCTAGAGTTGTTATGGGAAATAGTATGTGGTTACCGAAGCTTGTTCGGAGTCCCGATTGAGATCCTGGACGTGACGAGGAACTCCGGAATGGTCCGGAGGTGAAGATCGATATATTGGACGAAGGGTATTGGAGTCCGGAATTGTTCTGGGAGTACCGGGTGACGACCAGCGTGACCGAAAGGTGTTTCGGAGGCCCTGAGAAGTGTTGGGGGGCCTTATGGGCCAAGGGGCGGGGGCACACCAGCCCACTAAGGGGCTGTGCGCCCCTCCCAACCCCTCTCATGTAACGTGGAGAGGTGGGGGCGCCTCCCCTAGGGCAGCAACCCCTCCCGGCTTGGGGGGCAAGTTTCCCAGGGGTGGGGCCGCCCAAACCCATCTAGGGTTTCCCCTATGGCTGCCGCCCCTCCCCTAGGGAACCCTAGGGCGCCTCCTCCACCCCCTTCCCCCTATATATAGTGAGGGAGAGAGAGGGCAGCCGCACCCCTGGCCTGGCGCAGCCGTCTCCTCCTCCAACTCCTCCTCCTCCTTCGTAGTGCTTAGCGAAGCTCTGCCGGAGAACCACGAGCTCCATCGCCACCACGCCGTCGTGCTGCTGGAGTTCTCCCTCAGCTTCTCCTCTCCCCTTACTGGATCAAGAAGGAGGAGATGTCCCCGGGCTGTGCGTGTGTTGAACGCGGAGGCGCCGTCCGTTCGGCGCTAGATCGGATCTTCCGCGATTTGAATCGCCGCGAGTACGACTCCATCAACCGCATTCTTGTAATGCTTCCGCTTAGTGATCTTCAAGGGTATGAAGATGCACTCCCTCTCTCTCGTTGCTTGAATCTCCTAGATTGATCTTGGTGACACGTAGGAAAATTTTGAATTATTGCTACGTTCCCCAACACATGCCAAGGTCCGTCTTGTGTCCAGCCCAAATTAGATATAGGCAAGAAATACTTGCCCCAGCTAGTGTTTAATAGTAGTTTGGATTCTGTCTAATTATCCGAACCTTGCCTATTATCGAGCCCTCTGGGGCTAGTACTTTGTTTGAATCCATCAATGGGAACTGCTGCTACTTTTGTGTGCCCGTGAAACATCGTAATTGTTGCCGAAACAGATGCGTCCTCACTAGTTTTATCATATGAGCAGTGTGTGTTTTGATGAAATAGAGTACTCGTTCGAGAACTGTGCGCCAACGTATACATAAGTATTTGTAAACACTGTTGGTGCTACCCTACTTGTAAGTAGGTGTGCAAAACACGGCACATTGGCTCAGCTCGCTTCACCACTCGTCTATCGACCAACTAACAATCAACAATCTGCTGTCTGACATATAAGCAACTATGTATCTTGTTACAGTGGTTCATGCAGTTAACTGAGGCCACAATGTAAATTCCAAACATTCACACGCTGGTCCAGTGTTCATGTGGAACACTCACATTAAACTCGGCTTCATAAAAAACTTGAAAAGCATAAGTTAAGCAATTTTATACATCTCAATGATTCATAGAACATAACAAACATATACTAGTTAATAGGAAAAGACAAAGTTGTGAGAAGGTTTACAAATCAGGAAAAAACAAGCAACGCTTCTCTGGGCAAAGGGCCTCCCGGCAGGCTTAAATTTCCTGGAGTTCACTCTGGTTTTTTCTTGTTGCCACCATCCAGGGTTAGGTTCTCTCATTCCAGAATAACCAATTATAATTGTGTTCTCAGCTGGAATGCTGAACTGAACCATGCAGTGTACTGACCAGCTGAAAGTCTTGTGCATTCCACTAAATTTACGCGCCGCTATTTGCAGAAATAAGCAGACCACAATGCCTCTTGTCCGCGCACCTGTCCCAAAAACCTCCGTGCAGCCGTGCTAGCTTGTCCTCGGTCCATGGATGAACTGGAGGAAAGTGCATTCCGGACTAGGATGCAAATGTTTTCGCTCGTCCCTGCACTGCAATCAGGAAGTAAAATGTATGAATTAGCTTCTTTTAGATTGCGTTGGTCATTCTACCTAGTAACTACCAATGTAGGAATACCTGGAAGACGGGTGGTTAGACGACGGCAACAAGGGATAGCCATCTCATTTTGCGCAGTTATACTAAAACTGAGGTGTGTGCTTTTGATTGCGCGGATAGAAACGATACGTAGACAAACATCCCGAAACGATATGGAGACAGACATCCCTGTTTGCGCAAATACGAAATACGGTTATTTAAACAGTGACAGATATTTTCAGTGGCGTATGATTAACAGCAGCACCTATTGTGTTATAATTGGCACTAGATTGATAGTACGAAAGTGTCCTTAAATAAGTAGCATCACATCACATCAACACTGCCACTAGATTAACATGCAGAACAATAGCATTAGTATTACTGTCATGAGAGTAGCACATGGTCAGTAAATGTGCAATCAAATTTGTGCAGTTCCACTGGGATGAAGCAATGTTAGCGGTGTGAGATTTAAGTGTAACTGCAAAAACACAATTCATGGGAAATAAAGCAAGACGGAAGCACTTCATAAAATGGTGGTGGCATTGCTTCAATTTATCGACGGCACTAGACCATTACTTATAGTGACATTAGGTGGCATTGCTTAATGCTTCATGTGATTTTACATTAACGGTAGCGATATGGGCGTAGGGACAGCAGAGGCATAAAGTGGTGAGGCAGATGTGGTTGCCGAGAGCGGCAAACACTCAGGCAGCATGTCTGCATTTGTCCCATTTTTTATCTCCTCGGCGACATTTTGCTATGTGAGCACAGGAAATCTAGATATGCTCATTCTCATTTGCGTTGTCCCCAACACCCGTCACTTTCTTTCCTTTTCCAACCAAGAGATAGGTCCACTTCCCCCCAACCTTCGCCATCCACCATGCTTTCTTCGTCTTTTCAACCAAGAGACCAGTTGGGTAGCCAGTATCTACTACTTTCCCCCGTTTCCTCTTAGAACCAAGTCCTAGATTCATGCTACAGCTTTCCCACTTTCTTCCCTGTTTGAACCAACTCTTAGAGTCGACTGTATGAACTAGCTTTACCTCTAATAATAGTAAAAGTCTAGGTGGCTTTGGAACAGCGGACGGAAGTAGAAAAAGATCCACACGAAGCCAAGTGGGGAGCTGAGGCAGTAGAGCAAGGCAGGTTTCGAAGGAATATATACCTGAGGGTCGTCGGCATGTGGCAAAGACGGCGTCGGGAGGCTGCATCTTGGCCACAATACCGCAGGGAGGAAGAAGGGGTCGGAGGCCCTCCGGAGCCGGCGCTCGTCGGAGAGAACGGCACCGCCGCCGATCGGGACGCGCGGGCAGCTGTTGGTCTCCTCCCTCGCCGCCGACGACAGCGTGAACGATGCACCTACACCCCTGCCCCGGTCGAGGTTGTCCAGCCGGATTTGTGACCAGCCGTGAGCTGAGAGAGAGTGTGGCCACCTATGTCTTGCTTAGATCTGGAGAGCATGAGAGAGTGAACGAGAGGAACCCTAGTAAAGCAAGCGCTAAGGCTCCTGCTTATATATGTAGTGGAGTGATTTTGTTGTACCAGCTTCAAAAAAATGCGCTCCTACGTGTACCCGCGAGTGGGTGTGAGAGAACTAGTGCGTGTGTCCACCGCTTCTCTTCGTGAGAGTACAATATACTATGCCCAAAGAACGTTCGCCACAAGAGTAATAGTATAAGTGTGTGACGTGTGAGCTAAAATAAAATGTGCGCGACGTCTTTTGTTTTTTAGAAGTTCTGAGGGTAGGGTGTGAAGAGCACATATGTGTGTGACGTCTACCTGTAGATAGACGGTGGGTGCGAGAGCACTCGGGAGGGTGCGTGTGCATGAGAGAGAGGGGCACGTATCAATGATTTGCATGTGTCCGTAAATCATTATCCGACAAACGTTCGCCACAAGCCTTTTCCTGTCGAACGCCGTAAGAACCGTTAGATCGGCATCCAACAGTGTCAGTTTTGCCATGTCATTTAACAGAATAGCCACTCCTCCTACACACAAATCTTCCACGTGAGTGTTAGCAACTGCCGTATGCTCCCTCCGTTCCAAAATGCAGTGCATATAGCTTTATTGAAAATTCGAACCTCGCAAACTTTTACCGAGTTTTCGTGTACCAAATTGCTCATGTAGATTACCCTATATATATCATTTCATTCATCTTCGAGAGGTAACTATAAAGATGGGGGAGGACTCTACAAAGAAAGACCATCGTATCACCTGCAGCAATTTCAACCATCCTTTGGTGTGGAGGAATATCATAGGAACTCTATATGATATGATTTTTATAGGATTTTTTCCTTTAGAGCCAAATGGTTCATAGGAATATATTCATATACTCCACATTTCAAAGGAAATAAACATGATATCATTACTATAGCTTTAGAGCCACTTGGTTCATATGAACGGATTCCTATACTCCCATAATTTCAAAGGAAAATAAACATTAGCGTATATTTAATAAAAAAAGTTCCTATGATATGAACCAAATTACATCTCTTTTCTAATCCCTCCTCATAGGAATTGAGATACATGTCATCTCTAGATTCAATAGAAAAGTTCCTATGATGTCAACCAAATGACATCTCTTTTCCAATCCCTACTCATAGGAATTGAGATACTCCATGTCATCTCTTTCCCTACAACTTCCGTGTATACATCTTATATTCCTAAATAGCTAGTACAACCCACTAGTAGCTTTTTTCCAAGACATGCAACCATGGCACAAGAACTATATAGTGTGCGAATAACTTGAAAGATGGTCGCTGGATGAAGCTAATCTGATAGTGCAGAGATGGCAAATCCGAGCACTACTGGCCGTTGGATATCATCAACATTCCACCAGATCTGCCACATGTACAATTTAGAAGACTCCATGGTTGAACTTAAGCATAATGCACAAACCTCAAAACACATGCACTTCTCCTTTGTTCTAGAATCTTCCGTATCATAATTGATTTTTTTCTAAATGAAATGCCATTATTTGTTTTTTACTTTATGCTTTACATTGCACAACCCCATGAATCTTAACATTTTTATAAAACTAATTGATTTTGAATGAGATGAACTATAAGAACTAAACGAACATCTACATCATGCATATATGACTCAAAGCTTTACATGCTATAGTGTGTATTTATTCATAATTTGGTTTCGAAATCTCATGCGTTCAATGCATGTGTACCTTACTAGTTTTGAGTAGAGTAGCAAATTTCACGCGGCCCCGGGTATATCAAAATGCAGGGCCCATGCATCATTGCCTTTCGGTCGAACCTACGTCCACAATTTTTTGTACGTACTATATCTCCACTGGTCCCCGAACCCAAAATGCTGCCTCGTTCCCCTAAAACCAAGCGGCCCACACATATTTAAGGCGTCGACTCGAACTCAATCCCTCTCCCGTTTACTACGACGTGGCCCCGCACGCCCTAGTAGTACTCCTACAAACCCTACCGCCGCACGCATCATCGGTTTTCTTCAAGAGGACGAGGGAGAAGCCGATTTGTAGTGGAGGCGCTTTCAAAAAAATGATCTGTAGTGGAGACCCCTACCCTAGGGTGCCCTAGGTAGCTGCCGCACGCATCATTGGTTTTCTCTTTTCTTTATGCTCTTGCGCCCTAGAGTGAAATGATGGTTGCTTCGTCCGTCCAGCTTAATGCGGGAAAGGTGGGGCTTTGTGATTTGACCCCTCATCGCTCATTTTCTACTACTGCGGCGCTACGACCGGGGTGCCTCCAATTCCAACCGCTGCTCCGAACTGTAATTTGGTGCATCGCACGTGGAACAAGACGGTGGATGAGCCACATGTCGGCCAAAGGGGTCCTGTTAAGTGTGTCGCCATTTCGTGTGCGGACTGACCCTGCTTGAGTCGCTACGCCAACACGACAGGTGCAGCCTACCACTTGGTTTTGCTCCTTGGTGAATCCCGACTATATTGATCTAAAAAGATACGTACTGAACTACCCTCTCCGTCTCGTTTTTTAGACGTCTCGGTTTATAGGGCGTGCACGTAGTTCTAGGTCATCCATTTGACTAACTAAATCTGAGTTACTATGTCACAAAAAGTATATCATTGGATTATTAAGCGGATGTAGTTTCTAAACATATACTGTTCATCACATATATAGCCAGTTAAATTCTCAACCTAGAACGACGTGCATGCCATGTAAACCGATACGGAGGAAGTATAGTAGTAAAAATGAGGTGATTTTACCGAGCGATCGGCGGGGGAGCATGGCCTGTCATGCGGTCCCACGTGTCATGATGTACCAAGGCGATGCGCGTGTCCCTCTTGAGGCAGAAGCAATACTACGTGGTTTGAGATGATGGCGAACCGAAGTGTGAAATAATGGTTGCTTCGTCCGTCTGGGAAGGTGCGGCATTGTGATTTGACGTCTCATTGCTCATTACTACTACTACTGGGGCGGTACGACTGGGGTGCGTCCCCCTGCTGTTCTGCACTGTTATTTGGTGCTTGACACGTCGACCCGGTTGCTATATGTCCCACATGTCGGCGACAGGAAGTACAGAATTCATGAAAGCGAGCGTCGACGGAGGAGTACAAGACACGGCTTGGGTTTTTGCTGCTTCGCGCGATCCATCGATACAAACCCGGACTAAAAAAAGGCGAGGGCGGGTCTTTTCCCGCGCGGCAGGCAGGGGAGTTTGGCATAGTCTGTTCGAGGCAAGGAGGCAGGAAGGGAAACAAGCAAATAAAGGTTGAGCGACTTAGTTTTGGGAAAATCTGATTTTACGGAGTACGTACCCACTAGGGTTTATAGGGCTCATCTAAAAAACATTCGTTTTTCCGTTTTATAAGTCTCAATTCTACTACTAGTAGTAGTACCATCACATGTTGGATTTCGAGGTGCGTTAGATCACCCGATGCAAGCAGTGTCAAGAGAAAACTCACCAATGCATGTAGAAGTTCATGGAAATTTAGTGGTCATTCATGCATTCGTTCTAATTAATGCCTCGGTAAACATAACTTCTTGAGAAAAACGAGCGTACTAATTACTTGTGCAAACTAGGAGTACGAAATTAATTCGACCACTCACCGTCTACCTTGGTTGGAGAGATTTTGAAATTGAGCCATAAACTGGAAAGGAGGGAGTAGTAACTTTTGTCTCGATTACTATTTGTGGCCTTGTATAGATGCAAAATGTATTTTTTTATAGTGGCCTTGTATAAGTAAATGGAGGGAGTACTAAAGGACATATATATTCCAAACAATATGATAATCTCTCTAACCAAGGTAGTAGGGACGAGGAGTAAACGGAGGGAGTACTAGTAAAATTTTCTCCTCGTCCTGCGAGCCACCGCGCGTGGGCGAGGGAGCGGGCGTAAGGCGTAGTAAGCAAGCTTCACCTCATCCTGCGAGCCACCGCGCCCGTGGGCGGGGGAGACGGCGTACTAAGCAAGCTTCTCCTCGTTCTGCGAGTTGACGGGACACATCAAAAGTACTCCAGTGTATAGAGCCTTGCCTCTAAGGTAGGCCCCACATGGTTTGCCTCTTTTTTATTTAACATAACGCGTCAAGTCGCAATTTGTTTGTTCACCCGTGGTAGACGATCCTCCCTCCATCTAGTGGACAACCAGTACACGTGTCAAGTTACCACGTGGGCTGCCTTTTCGTACAGAAATGAGCTCCACCGTGTACCCGCGCGGGTGTGGTTGGGAAAGAGACGGGAGTACGTGCGCCGTGCGTGCACCTCTTCTCTACGTGCACGTCCCCCACCTACGTGGGTGTGTGTGAGAGGGACTATAGAGATACAAACCTAGACATAAAGACCGCTACAAACATCAATGTTCTGCTTATCACAGATAAGATTGATTAATACCCGTAACAATCCATGTCCTTAACAAAGGGTGCATGCACGTATAGGTTGAGCGTGTGTCTTGCGTCGTGTGTCTGTGTGCATGCAGGCGTGCGAGTGTTGCGTGCGTGCAAGGGTACGTTTCAGTGTTGCATGCATGTGTGCGTACGTGCGTGTGTTCGTGAGTGCATGTGTACGCGTCAGTGTTGCACGCCTGCATGCGTGCGTGTGTTCGTTATGTGTACGTGTCAGTGTTGCACGCCTGCATGCGTGCGTGTCTTGCGTGCGTGCATGTGTACGTGCGGGGTGAGGCTACACGTCAGTCGACTGACTTTTTCATCTCTGGTCATTAGATTTTCCAGCCGTTGGATACGAAATCAAGGGCCTGCAGTTTATCATCAAACTCCACCCCCCTGAGCCGCCAGCCACCACCGGCCGAACCGCCGGCCCCCGCCCCCCGCGGCCGGCCCGCGCCGCCACGCCGCCCCGCCCGCCCCGAAACCACTCCTCACCGCCGGTCCGCCGCCGCACCGGCCATCCCTCTAGGCCCCCCCGCGCCGAGCTTTTTCTCCGGCGATCCCCACCCCACCGCCCAATCAACGCGCCCCCACCGCCGGCGACTGCCAACCAGAGGTCTCACGACTTCGAGTACCCACCGACCACTAATTTATTACCATTTCTGTCCTTCATATACGCGCTGACGGGTGGGCCCTATGGTAATGTGCGCTGCTGAATGTGGACCGTTTGACTGGTCAATTGATCGTGTCATCAACAAATTACGGAGCTGTATGGTGAGCCAGTGACCGTATGATCACCCTAAAATGTACTCCGTATTTTATTAACACAAGTACAGACTCAAACTACCATTTCTTTCTTTCATATACGGGCTGACAGGTGGGCCCCACGGTTACGCGCCCCGATGGTGCAACACTAGTTGCGCCACGTGGAACGTTTGACTGGTCAATTGATTGTGTCATCAACAAAATACGGAGTTGTACGGGTGAGCCAGTGACCGTATAATCATGACATGTATTTTTTTAACACGGTACAGACGCAAGGGCTCATATATACGCGCAAGCTCTCACCGCTATAAGCGCACACACGCAAACCCTACCCCTATGAGCACCTTCGAGAGAGTGGGCCAGCATATGATCTTGAGATTTTACGAAGTCACCATAGGTGCCTCGTAGTCGAGTGGAACGTCTCCTCCCACTGAACGCACATCGCCGGAAAATACTGAAATTAACCCAGGATAAATGCGAGCACCTGGACTTTAACCCTGGTGGGCTCGAGAAACCACTGTCCTCCTAACCATCCAACCACATGTTGGTTAGCACGACAAAATGTATGTGGTGACCGTGATGAGCTTATTCTGAAGTCCAGTGACCATATCGTGCTTTCGCTTCAAATACAATGACTGTAAGTGTCGTCAACAAAATACGGAGCACGCATCAAATGCAAAGTCCGTCAGTGTCATCAAGAAAATACGGAGACGTATCGTGAGCTAGATACCGTATGATCACCACGAGAATGTATACGGTGACCGTAATGAGCATATTCTGAACTCCAGTGACCGTATAGTGCTTTAGCTTGAAATACAGTGACCGTCATGCGTGAATGTGTCGTGGGCATGCATACTTTTAGAGGGCCGAGAGATAGTTTGTGTGCGTACGTGAAAGTGGTGTAGAAAGAGGGGATGTCCGGTGGAGACAAGGAGAGATATGCCCTTCGTTTCTCTTTCCCGTGACTAATATTTTAGGAGAATATATAAACATTCACAATGCAGAACAAATATTTTTGGATGCACCATGCAATTAACTTTCATGTATAACATTGTACTATTGTATATGCTTATTTTCTTAGTGGCCGATTGCGTGTGTGGTGTGGTGGGCACATCATTTCTAGTTGTGGTGGGTCAACATGAGGACTCATGGGTCGGTTCCATCCTGCGCCACATAGGTTGGATCGAGACGCGTTATACGAAGACCCATGTGGAGGACTCGGCGTACAACACGAAGCTAGCTACCAGAGTCGCGGAGGACTCTATCCCCACTGGTGATAAGCCGACTATATATGATTTGTAACCCTAGGCCCCCAGTATGTTATAGAAGCTTGGGGGCTAGTTCGTCGATAGTATACACACACGCACAATGCCTGGTATTCACGTGTACTTTGTACACACCCCTATCACTAATATACAGTACCAGGAGTAGGCTTTTTCCTCAACTGCAAGGGTCCGAACTAGGGTAAAACTTTGCCTCGTATTACCATCCAGCCTAACAGTCAGGGATATCCTACCGAATGATATGATGGAATCATATCTGCTAACTACTAAGAGAGAGGTGTGTCTGGGGGGGGCAATGTGTGCGAGAGAGGCCTAAAGATAATGTGCGTGCGGGAGACACGTAGGCACATATATGTGCGTATAGAGGGCTAGTAGAGACCGTGCGTGTGTATATATGCATGTGAGAGAAATAGTGTTTTCCAACTGAGATTAGTGAAAAGAGTGGTACATAGTAGTCAGAAAGAGAGAGAGAGATACAGAGAGAGCATGTGCGTGAGACTCCCCAACACCCCGAGAGAGATTGTGAGCATGTGTGAAAGAGAAATGCCGATGCATATAAAGTGTGTGCACTTATGCGGTAGATAGAGAGATATATAGCGCGTTTGTGAGAACGGGCCGAGGCATAGTGCATCTACGTGTAAAAGGCGGTTCTACGCATTAAATTAAAATATAAATGGCATTATTATTTTTGGATGAGATCATGAATTTGGCAAATTGCATATGGATGAAAATCGGTCTATCAGACACCCATACTCTATTGAATTCTAGCATGTGCATGTGTTTATTTCATATTATCGATCCATAGAGTGAGAGCGGTTTGAAATACAGGCAATGGATGCTTTTGCAATTCATATATAAACATTAATTAGTGCACTCCATGTTGTTAGTGTGAAGCACTTTATACATTTGTCACTTGCATGGATACATTCCAAATTACTAGCTACGAAATAGAATACATGTCGAATTCAACATAAAGGGGGTTTCGAAGATTCGAATTCATAGGAAGTGCATTCATCTATTTGAACCCGAGATAATGGCATTTGTAAATCAGATGTAAAAGGGGGCATCAATCTTTGTTGTGCGTTTGAACATGCTATATATATTCATATGCATGTCTAACTCTTTTTTTGCAACCAAGGAGATTATATCTGGAACCATGCATGAACTGAGGTAAGTTGCATATTTTTTAATATATACTCGTGTACAATGTATATTCAAATGTACCACCTCCATTCCAAAATAATCGTAGCTTTAGGATTTTCAAGAGTAAAGATTTGTGAAGTTTGACAAATCCTGAATGTTCAATTCAAGAGAACCGAAAATGTTAATGCTTCTGCTCCCAAATATTGAACGAAGCACCAAATAGGCCTCAGGTCACCCGAAACCGCACGAGACTAATGTTTGGTGGTAGGAAATTACTGTCCTGACTCTGGCCCATGTAGCCTATCGGCCCGATGTCCAAAGGTCTAAACCGGGGTAGGTTTGTAACTTCACCAAGACGCCAGTCTCGACCGCCTCCGAGAAGCATTCATACGCCGTGGGCGCCTAAACACCCATGCGCTCGGCCGAAATCTATCCCGCCCACATTTGGGACACCTGAGATTATTGTCCTACCCCCAACCCGCAATATGTCCGAAATATTAGATGGGGGCAAAGTTTGTAACTTTCCCCAAATTTCAAACAAGCGCGTCCCAAACCGAAACATTGTTCCCCCTTAGTTCCCCGCCTCCCTCCGTTTCCCCATTCATACTCCGTGGGCGCCAAAACACCCTCTCCACCAGCCGCGAAACCCCAGCCTCCTCCCTCCTCCACCCTATAACGCCCAATCCACCGCCGCCCTCCTCCATCACGCCGGAGCCGGTACCGCGACGTCGTCGTCCAACGCAACCGCAACCGCCACACCCTCAAGGACCTAGCAGCTGAAGCCAATGTAGAGCTGCCTCCACGACGCTGACGCCGACGTGCACCGTACCAGAACTACTCCGACCACGCCGTCCTGCGCCTCACTGCTGCCGGTCCACTATCGCAACCGTCCACCGTACCGGAGCTGTTCCCGCTACGCCGTCGTTTGCCGCCTCAGATCTGCTTCCCCGCCGCCGACAGACGGCCACCGCACCACACTCAACAACTTGGCCATGGGTTCGTCCAAGGCTGCACCGTCCTCCACAACTTCTCGTTTCCAATGAACCACAAGAAGAACGTTGGAAAAACAGAAGGAGGACACAGCACTGCCAGCAGAAAGAGGTACTCATCTTCCCTTATTCGTGCAAACCTTACGTCTCTGCTCACACCGTATTCATCCCACGAAAGAAACTAGTTGAGCGCTTCTTACTACATCTTCTTCGTGATAGTAAATGCACAAGGTTTCCTCCCTTTAGTATTTCACCTTTGCTAGAGGTCAGTAGCCCGCCTAGATTTCAATTCAGGGTCAGTCGACCCGCAATTAAAAGAAGCAGCACCCGCTTAGGCGCGCGGAGCACCTAGTCCGCCTGTTCGCCGGGGAAGCGGGGCATCGGTGTCTATCATAGGGGTGTGGGGTGCACAAGCTGCTTGCGCCTGATCTGGAGTTCGGCGGGGCTTGAATGGATTGCTGGGGGGCGGTGCCAAGCACGACGGTGCAGTGAGGTCGAGGGGAGGGCGCAGGCAGGGGACTGGGCCGGTGGTCGCTGCCGTTTCGAGGAAGATCGTCAACACTGACTGGCTGGAGGTAGATGAAGGCGATCTGCGCGTTCTTTGTACATCGGACGGTGCAGAAAAAATGGACTGACCTATTTGTTTTCAGTCGAATGTTATTTTCATAGAATCCTGTAGTAATTTAGTGTGCCATGCATGTTGTAGAGCTATCATATGTCTCCCGTCATTTATTTCTCACCGACCTGCTATCTGCTGCCTTTGCACTGTATTAATTGTGCACACACTTCACCCATACTCACACTATTTTTTTTTTATGCATGGGTATTTCAGACTCTGACGCAGTGTTGATGAATGCTGAAAAGAAAAGACAGAAGTCACTCCAGTGTAATTCGAAGATAAGCACTAAGCGTTTCAGCGCTCTAAAGGATGCAGTGTCAGCAGTTGGAGACAGTAAACGTAGCTCTGCAGTTGATGATCTCAATTGCCACACACAACCATCCCAGGTGCTTGCTTTAACTTCGTGCTGTCAAATGTGGTTGCATGTTGCATATGGTGTCTAGCTTGTATTGCTTCCAATATGGTTAAATTGCATCTGCTTACTTTACACATTATACCTATGATAATGACATGCCTTCCTGTTTTTGATACATACTACATATGTCTATTAACCATGTTCGTACATCAAACTAATGCTCTTTTGTATCCCTCGTCAATCACTTATGATGAGACAGTCACCCGGGTGGGTTAGTGTGAGACGCCATACTCGTTTAAAGAGTGCAGTGTCATCCTCCCCACATGATTCTCAAGAAACAGCAAGGCTAAATGAAGATAGTCAATGTAGCTCTCTAGTTGATGACCGCAATTCCCCCACACCACCATCACAGGTGCTTGCTCTAACTTCGCGGTGTGATATGTGGTTGCATGTTGCATACGGTGTCTAGCTTGTAATGCTTCTAATTAGGGTAAATTGCATCTGCTTAGTTTACACATTATACCTGTGAATATGACATGCCTTCCTATTTTTGGTACACACTACATCTATGTGTTAACCTTGTTCTTACATGAAACTACCTCTCTTCTATATCCTGCATCAATCACTTACGATGAGTCACCTTTATTCGTTGCATATTGCATATTATTTCTAGCCCATTGCCATGTATTGCTTCTAATTTGGTCAAATACATTTGTTAGGGCACCCTTTTAATTTGGCAGAGTGATATTGGTTTCATCTTTCATATGGTTTCTAGCTTGCATTGCTCCTAACTAGTTCAAGCACCTTGTGCTTAGTTTACACTTTATACATCATACATGTCAATATGTCACGCCGTCCTGTTTTTCATACATATTCCATCCTCCTATCATGCGGCTACCTTACATGAAAGTAGTGTTCGTCAGTATCATGCATCAATGAGTTCTGAAGAGCAAATTTTATTCCTTTTTCTTGTGGGTTTGACTTGACAAGGCAAAATCAAGAAAGACGAAGGAAAAGAGTAAGGAAGGCGATGATAGTGGTCCTCTACAGCAACAAAAACGGAGCATCTGTACCGATTCTCCTTGTACTGATAGTGCATTACAAGGTCCAAGTCTCCGCTCCCCTACTCCACCATCCAAGGTGCTTGCTCTAACTTGGCAGTGTGATATCTGGTTGCATGTTGCATATGGTGTCTAGCTTGTATTGCTCCTAATTAGTGTAAACTGCATCTGCTTAGCTTACACATGATACGTGTGAATATGACACGCTTTCCTGTTTTTGGTACATACTATATCTGTCTATCACACTAGTAGAAAACAGGGCTTTGGTTCGGCCAGAAAAGAGCATTAACCCCGGTTGCATTACGAACCGGGACTAATGTGAGCATTAGTCCCGGTTCGAGCGGCTAGGGCATCGTACAGGCATTAGTCCCGGTTCAAATGGGACCTTTAGTCCCGGTTCAAATGGGACCTTTAGTCCCGGTTGGTGCCACGAACCGGGACTAAAGGGTGCGATGCCCATTAGTACCGGTTTGTGGCACCAACCGGTACTAAAGGTTAGACCTTTAGTCCCGGTTCGAGCCACCAACCGGTACTAATGGGGTTTGAGGCATTAGTACCGGTTCATGGCACGAACCGGTACTAAAGGTCCCATTTTCAAACTCTACCCCCCCTATGGATCGCCTTTTCAGTTTTGCAAAAAGGAAAAGAAAATGATACAGACTTCAAAAATTAAAATACTACCAGATGTAGTTATGTTACTACATGTACTAGTTAGGAAAATTTAAAAACTTAAATTTGGACATGTTTTGCAAAAAGTGTAGGGAAAATGTAAAACGGCTATAACTTTTGCATACGATGTCACAAAAAACGTATAATATATCAAAATGTTCAACACGAAAATCCGCATCCGATTTTGACAGCCTACGGCCTGTTTGCAAATTTTTAGAATCCTCAAATTCTAAAAGGAAAAAGTTATGCTCAAATTTCTGTTTTTTTAATTTTTGTTAAATCTGGTCAAACTACTTATTCAAGAAGTATTGGTGTTACTAAATAATTATTCAAGAATATTAGTTTTACTAAATAATTATTTCAGTTTTTTTGAATTTTGGTCAAATCTGGTCAAATTGTGGTCAAACAATGGTCAAACTAATTATTCAAGAAATATTAGTGTTACTAAATAATTATTTCAGTTTTTTTGAATTTTGGTCAAATCTGGTCAAACTGTGGTCAAACTATGGTCAAACTACTTATTCAAGAAATATTAGTGTTACCAAATTATTGTTTTTTAGAACAATAGTTTCAAACTCAAACAGTGAAATGTGTGACTTCATGCTCAAGCTCAATTCCTGAGGGTTAATAGGATTGACATCTTACTATTGTCAAGAAAACAACAAGTGCAGACTTGGAAACGAGGGAGAATAGAACCCGGAAGTTAAGCGTGCTCGGGCTGGACTAGTGAGAGGATGGGTGACCATCCGGGAAGTTAGATGATTTGGAATGATGAGGGGTCATTAGAGATTATAGGTTAAATTGAGCAGTGATGAGGGGTGATTAGAGATTAGAGGTTAAAATAATTCAGAAAATTGAAAATAAAAAAAATTCAAAAAGAAATTCAATTTTTTTTCAAAAAAATCATAAAATTTCCTTTAGTACCCGGGACTAAAGGTGGACCTCCAGGCAGCGGCCACATGGAGGGCCTTTAGTCCCGGTTCGTGTCAGAACCGGGACTAAAGGGGGAGGCTTTAGTAACGACCCTTTAGTCCCGGTTCCAGAACCGGGACTAAAGGCCCTTTTTCTACTAGTGTCACACCATGTTCTTACATGAAACTACTCTTCTTGTGTATCCTGCATCAGTCACTTATGATGGAACACCTTTAAGTTGGCAGTGTGATATTGGTTTGCGTCTTGAATATGATTTCTAGCATGTATTGCTTCTAGTTTGATGAACGCCACATATGACGAGACAGTTTTAACTTGGCAGAGTGATATTGATTGCACCTTTCATATGGTGTCTAGTTTGAAGTGCTTCTAACTTGTTGAAGTGCCTTCTGCTTAGTTACCACATCATAGGTGTGAATATGTCAAGCCGTCCATTTTTCGTACATATTCCATCCTCGTATCATCACTTTGCCTTTCATCAGAGTAGTGTTCGTCAGTATCATGCATGAATGAGTTCTGAAGAGCGAATTATATTCCTTTTTCTTGTCGGTTTGACCTCACAATGCAAAATCAATAAAGCTGAAGGAAATTGGCAAGGCATTGGATGACGGTGGTCCTTCCGAGCAACTGAAACGGAGGTTCTCTACAGATTCTACTCCGCCATCCTCCCAACAAGATTCGCAAGACAACGCAAGGCTAGACAGTCAATGTAGTTGTGTAGATGTTGAGCACATCTCCCCTACTCCACCATCACAGGTGCTTGCTCTAACTTGGCACTATTATATGTGGTTGCATGTTGCGTATGATGTCTAGCTTGTATTGCTTCTAACTTTGTTGAATTGCATCTGCTTACTTTACACATAATGCCTGTGAATATGACACGTGTTCCTGTTTCTAGAACATACGTGTACATGATGAGCACATCTCCCCTACTCCACCATCACAGGTGCTTGCTCTAACTTGGAACTGTTATATGTGGTTGCATTTTCCGTATGATGTCTAGTTTGTATTACTTCTGATTATGTTGAATTGCATCTGCGTAGCTTACAACTTATACCTGCAACGATCACTTACCCATAAGACACATTTAACTTGGGACTGTGATGTAGGTTGCATCTTGCATTGTCTTCTAGCTTGTACTGCTTCTAATTTCTTGAAATGGCACTTACGACGAGACACTTCTTACCTGATAGAGTGATATTGGTTGCATGTTCATATGGTGCCTAGCTTTCATTTCTTCTAATTTTGTTGAAATGCCTTCCGCTTACTGTTTTTTCATACATATTCCATCCTCCTATCGTACGTGTGAATATGAAACGTTGTCTTTTTTTGTATATATTCCATCCTCCTATCCTGCGCTTGCCTTACATCAAAGTAGTGTTCGTCTGTATCATGCATCAACCAGTTATGCAGAGCTAATTTTATTCATCTTCTTGTGGTTTTGACTTCATAAGGCAATATCAGAAAATAGGAAGGAAAAGAGTAAGTTAGGGGATGTTGGTGGTCCTCCGCACCGACGCAAACAGAGACTCTCTAGATTTTCCACTGCTACTGCTAATGAAGTTGAAGTCCCAAGTCTACATGATGAGTTCATCTCCCGTACTCCACCATCGCAGGTGCTTGCTCTAAGTTGACAGTGTGATAATTGGTTTCATGTTGCATATGTTGTCTAGCCTGTATTTCTTCTATTTTGATTAAATTACACCTGCTGAGTTTATACGTTATACATGTGCATATGACATGGCTTTCTGTGTCTAGAATACACTGCATCTATCTATCATACCATGTTCTTACATCAAAGTACTGCTGTTGTGTATCCCGCATCAGTCACTCATGATTGGACGCTTTTAACATGGCAGTTTGATAGTGGTTGCATCTTGCATTGATTTCTACGTTGTACTGCTTCTAATTTTTCGAATTGCCACTTATGACAAGACACTTTTAAGTTGGCAGAGTAATATTGGTTGCATCTTTCATATGGTGTCTAGCTTGCATTACTTCTATTTTCTTGAAAATCCTTCTGCTTAGTTTGCACATCGTAGCTGTGAATATGTCATGCCGTCCTGTTTTTCTTACATATTCCATCCTCATACGGTTGTCTTACATCAAAGTATTGCTTGTCTGTATCATGCATCAATGAGTTCTGAAGAGTGATTTTATTCTTTTGTGTTGTGGGTACAGCTTGACATGGCAAAGTCACAAAAGAGCAAGGAAAATAATATAGTAGGGAGTGCTGTTACTCGTCGGGTGAAACGGAAAAGGTTCTGCCGTCGAGATTCTGCTGGTACTTATAGTGCAGTAGAAGGTCCAAGTCCACCGGCTAAATCTACAAACACAGTATCACCTGCTCCACCAGCTGCAGCATCCGCTTCAACTGTACCAGCATCTCAACCAGTTACTCGTTCGTTTGCTCCGGAACTGGCCAGTTCCCAAGCTGCCTTCACACCTAACACTACTTCCGAAGCACTGCTGACACAACAGGACTTGGCAAGATCAGATGAACCTCATGAGCATCAACACCAAGACGGTACCTGACCGAGTCAAGTTGCAGTTGCATGCTCCTTTATATGTACTCTCACAGTTTGATGTACACTAACACTTTCCATATTCGTTGTTGAACTAGCACCACGACGCAAGCGGAAACAGACATCAGGGATAATGCTTGACAGATTAACAAAATCTAAAGGAGGAAGAATGGAGATCCATTTTGAGGCAGGTTTAAAAAGGCCACGTGATGCTACAGAGTCAGCCAAGTTAGTATCAGAGGCAGCCGTTGCCGTTAGGTGTCATGCACGTATCCTCCCAACGTGGATCCAGTACAGGAATGAGAAAGACAATACCCAGTTTAACACCTTCCTTGACCATTTATCCGTAAGTAATGTTATTCATCGCAATTAGTAATATTGTCTTGCTCTGTCCCATACTTTCTAGCTTCCTCCTAATAAGACTCACATTGTTTTTTCAACAGATGAGGTTCAAGTTGGATCCGAAAGATGATGCAACTAAACAAGCATGCACTCATGTTTTTCAGTATGCTCTGCGACAGTATCGGTACCACCTTAGAAAATCTCACTTTGAAGGCAAGGCTAACAATGAAATCGCCCAAACATCTCCAGTGGAATATATTACAGATGAAGACTGGACAGCCCTCATTAAACACTGGTCTGATCCAAAGTATCAGGTAGGCTATATGTATTTGATCAAACCACATATTGAACTTGTATTTATGTATGTGCCTTACAAGTGTATCTTCTTCTAGGCTAACTGTTTGAAGAACAAGACCAACCGTTCTAAAGTGAAATTCCAACAGACAACAGGATCTCGTAGCTATATTGCACACTGCAAGGCTCTTGTAAATAGCTACTACTTCCTTCTTTTTCTGGGCCATATTATCGTATCTATATTGACTTGTTCCAAATATAGAGGAAAGCCTGTGCGGACCAAAAAGAACCTGAACCGAATGCAGTGCAAATCTTCAAGGATTGCCACACCAGCAAGATGAAGGGCATGAACACACCAGTTCAAGCCGCTGTTGTAAGTCCTTACTCCTCCTGCCTTTGAATTGATTGGTACTGTGATGTGTTCATTTAACTACTTGGTTTGCAGCCAATGTCAGTTACTCTGTTCACTTTTATACACAGTTGTCTTAACGTATCATTTGACCTTACATGGTTTAAAAGAGATGAAGGATATTCTTTTGGTCTTGATCTGTATTCTAGTTGTTATGTTCACGTGCGCACACAATGATAAAATAACCTGTTTGTTTTATATCTGTTTGCCCATGATATGAATGATGTCATACTATGTTCATCCTACTTTAAACCATGTCTCTTTATCCTTATATGTCAACGAATGTGAGGAAATAGACAATACAGTAGGCATGCTACATGGACATATGTTCCGAAAGTGATTTTATTATGTAGTTGGCACTACAATACATGCTAATGTATTACAGTAGTTCACCAAAATAAGTTATGTATAAACGTGTAACCTACTTTGTTTGTTTTTGTCTCATTAGTAACTTATCTGGTACACTAATCTACAAGTTCAAACTTTCAGGAAGCTATGGAAAAAATGATTGAACAGCCACAACCACCTGAAGGTGACGAGGCTACCACAGGCACAATGTCACCTCTTGCTGCAGTGCGTCAGTATCTCTCCACTAACAGTGCAAAAAGCACCTTCCTGCGTAATTCTGGGTTGGTTGTCAAGGTAACCTCGTCCAAATCGCCTACTGAACAAAATCTTCCTGCTAGACAGAGTGATATATCTGTGCTCCAGACACAAGTCCAATCCCTAATGGACGTCGTTTTGGAAACAAGAATAGTGGTTGACAAATGTCGTCAAGATATGAATGGTTTTGAAACCAAACTATCAGACATTCGCTTCATTGTTCAAGAGCAATGGCGGAAAAAAGGTGAAGATCGTGCTGCTCCATCAGATTCTACAGCCTGAAACATTAGCACTCAGGTCAAATGATCTATGCTTCTATACATCTGATGGTGCTTTTCTCTGCAAGGACTGTAAACTTTATGCCAACAGGCCTTTTGTTGTGATACAACATTTATGCTGCTGCCAAAGGCTGCAATAATTACGACGCTATTTTTGTATAGTGTAGGTTTATCTTAGTAATGTATTCGGCCGAAAGCTTCGTAGGAGCCCAACATGCCAACATTCGTCGGGCCCATTCCAATTGGGCTAAAAACGATTATGGGCCGAAATTTGCATGTAGCCCACTAAAAATATCTGGGCCTAAATCAGCATAAGATTTCATATTTTTTGGGTAGGCTTGTGCCCATAGTGGGCCTTTAACAGGCCTAAACATAATTTGGGCCCTCAGTAACAATAGGCCGTTTACAGGTGTAAATATCTCGAGCCCATAAAAAACATGGGCCTTTAAAAGACCGAAAGTGAGATTGGGCCCATTTACGATGCGGATCTTTCACAGGCCGAAATTCGGACGGGTCGTTAATGCGCCGACCTAATACACAGGCCTTTAACAAGGCGGAAGTTCGGTCGGGCTAGATTATCGTCATTTTTATATGGGCCGTTAATGGGCCCGATGTGACGTTGGGCCACATATGGCCCATGGATTTCGTCCGACGTTAACAGGCCGAAAATCACAACATGCCGTAAGTGGCCCAAATCTATGGCGGGCCGCTAACAGGCCGAATGTCAGACATGGCCGAATATGACCCAAATCCTTCACGGTCGTTTATGGGCCTATTTCAATGGCCTGTAAATGGGCCCAAATGAAGCAGGACCTTTAACAGGCCGGAAATACACCGGGCCGTAATTCGGCCCATATACTTAGCGGGCTGTTAACGGGCCAAAAGTGATCATGGGCCGCGATGATGACAAGTTTAGGACAGGCCGTTGACGGGCCGATTTGACACTAGCCGTATGGGACTTAACTGAGAATGTTGGGCCTTTATCTGGGCCGGCCCATTATGGTCCGCAAAATCTCGCGGGCCTTTATCTGGGTCGGCCCATTATGGCCCGCAAAATCTCGTGGGCCTTTAGCTGGGCCGGCCCACTATGATTCGAAAAATCTCATGGGCCTTTTGCTGGGCTGGCCCATTATGGACCGCAAAATCTTGTGGGCCTTTAGTTGGGCCGGCCCATTTAAACTTTATGGGCCACTTTTGGGCCGGTCCACGTGTCAGCATATCATAGGCGCATCTCGCCCATTGGATGAGTGACACCTGTGCCAACGCGGAGCTGACACGTGTTTCCGTCAGCTAATCAGAATTTTACATGTGGAAAATCCCCATTGGTCCTGGCTGTTAACGGGTTATCGGATCCAAAACCTGACCCGATAGCTTAATGGCGTTCCGTTACGGTGGATGCCATGTGTCGGTCACCCTTGACGAAAGCACTTCTGTGACGCGCGATTTATCCTCATGGAAGTGGACACTTCCGTGATGATAATTTTGGTAATGTCATGGAATACTTCTACGACAACACAGGTATGACTATCTTGATTCTGTCATAAATTTGTTATGGATGTACATGCATGACAGAAAACATGACCTACTGTGACAAACACGTATCATCACGGAAGTGTCTTTTTTTTTGTAGTGAAGATTAACTCCCAGTTGAATCAAGTGATTATTATACCCAGACATTTTGAGTATATGTTCACCGACAGAACTATTCTCCTCCATCTTGCAGCTGTAGAACTTATTGGAGACTTCATATCTCTCAGTCCGGGCATTTGCTTGAAATATTAACTTCAACTCCTGAAACATCTCATATGCTCCATGACGTTCAAAACATCGTTGAAGTCCCGGTTCTGAACCGTAAAGCATGGCACACTGAACTATCGAGTAGTCATCAGCTTTGCTCTGCCAGACGTTCACAACGTCCGGTGTTGCTCCTGCAGCGGGTCTTGCATCTAGCGGTGTTTCCAGGACGTAATTCTTCTGTGCAGCAATGAGGATAATCCTCAAGTTACGGACCCAGTCCGTGTAGTTGCTACCATCATCTTTCAACTTAGCTTTCTCTAGGAACGCATTAAAATTCAATGGAACAACAGCACGGACCATCTATCTATAACAACATAGACATGCAAAATACTATCAGGTATTAAGTTCATGATAAATTAAAGTTCAATTAATCATATTACTTAAGAACTCCCACTTAGATAGACATCCCTCTAATCATCTAAGTGATCACGTGATCCAAATCAACTAAACCATGTCCGGTCATCACGTGAGATGGAGTAGTTTTCAATGGTGAACATCACTATGTTGATCATATCTACTATATGATTCACGCTCGACCTTTTGGTCTCAATGTTTCGAGGCCATATCTGCATATGCTAGGCTCGTCAAGTTTAACCCGAGTATTCTGCATGTGCAAAACTGGCTTGCACTCGTTGTATGTGAACGTAGAGCTTATCACACCCGATCATCACGTGGTGTCTCGGCACAACGGACTTTCGCAATGGTGCATACTCAGGGAGAACACTTGTACCTTGAAATTTAGTGAGAGATCATCTTATAATGCTACCGTCAATCAAAGCAAAATAAGATGCATAAAGGATAAACATCTCATGCAATCAATATAAGTGATATGATATGGCCATCATCATCTTGTGCCTTTGATCTCCATCTCCAAAGCACCATCGTGATCACAATCGTCACCGGCGCGGCACCTTGATCTCCATCATAGCATCGTTGTCGTCTCGCCAACTATTGTTTCTACGACTATCGCTACCACTTAGTGATAAAGTAAAAACAATTACAGGGCGATTGCATTGCATACAATAAAGCGACAACCATATGGCTCCTGCCAGTTGCCGATAACTCTGTTACAAAACATGATCATCTCATACAATAAAATTTAGCATCATGTCTTGACCATATCACATCACAACATGCCCTGCAAAAACAAGTTAGACGTGCTCTACTTTGTAGTTACAAGTTTTACGTGGCTGCTACGGGCTGAGCAAGAACCGTTCTTACCTACGCATCAAAACCACAACGATTTTTCGTCAAGTATGTGTTGTTCTAACCTTCAACAAGGACCGGGCGTAGCCACACTCGATTCAACTAAAGTTGGAGAAACTGACACCTGCCAGCCACCTATGTGCGAAGCACGTCGGTAGAACCAGTCTCGCGTACGTGTAATGTCGGTCCGGGGCGCTTCATCCAACAATACCGCCAAATCAAAGTATGACATGCTGGTAAGCAGTATGACTATTATCGCCCACAACTCATTTTTGTTCTACTCGTGCATATGACAACGCGGTTGATGTAGTCGTACGTCTTCACGATCCAACCGATCCTAGTACCGAAAGTACGGCACCTCCGCGATCTGCACACGTTCGGCTAGGTGACGTCCCACGAACTTTCGATCCAGCTGAGTGTCGAGGGAGAGCTTCGTCAGCACGACGGCGTGATGACAGTGATGATGAAGCTACCGGCACAGGGCTTCCCCTAAACACTGCGACAATATGACCGAGGTGGATTATGGTGGAGGGGGGCACCACACACGGCTAAGAGATCAATGATCAACTTGTGTGTCCAAGGGGTGCCCCCTCCTCCGTATATAAAGGAATGGAGGAGGGGGAGGGTCGGCCCTCCTATGGCGCCCCCAAGGGAGTCCTACTCCCACCAGGAGTAGGATTCCCCCCTTCCCTAGTTGGATTAGGAGAGGAAGGAAGGGGGAGAGAGGGGGGAGGAAAGGGGGGGGCGGCGGCCCCCCACCCAATTATGATTGGGCTTGGGGGCGCCTCCTAGGCTTCCCTTCCTCTCTCCCACTATGGCCCAATAAGGCCCATATACTTCCCGGGGGGTTCCGATAACCTCCCGGTACTCCGGCATATGCCCGAACTCACCCGGAACCATTCCGACGTCCATAGTCATCCAATATATTGATCTTTATGTCTCGACCATTTCGATACTCCTCGTCATGTCCGTGATCACATCCGGGACTCCGAATAACCTTCGATACATCAAAACACATAACCTCATAATACCGATCGTCACTGAACGTTAAGCGTGCGGACCCTACGGGTTCGAGAACTATGTAGACATGACCGAGACACGTCTTCGACCAATAACCAATAGCGGAACCTGGATGCTCATATTGGTTCCTACATATTTTACGAAGATCTTTATCGGTCAAACCGCATAACAACATACGTTGTTCCCTTTGTCATCGGTATGTTACTTGCCCGAGATTCGATCGTCGGTATCTCAATACCTAGTTCAATCTCATTACTGGCAAGTCTCTTTACTCGTTCTGTAATGCATCATCCCGCAACTAACTCATTAGTCACATTGCTTGCAAGACTTATAGTGATGTGCATTACCGAGAGGGCCCAGAGATACCTCTCCAACAATCGGAGTGACAAATCCTAATCTCGATCTATGCCAACTCAACAAATACCATCGGAGACACCTGTAGAGCACCTTTATAATCACCCAGTTACGTTGTGACGTTTGGTAGCACACAAAGTGTTCCTCCAGTATTCGGAAGTTGCATCATCTCATAGTCATAGGAACATGTATAAGTCATGAAGAAAGCAATAGCAATATACTAAATGATCAAGTGCCAAGCTAACAGAATGGGTCAAGTCAATCACATCATTCTGTAATGATGTTATCCCGTTAATCAAATGACAACTCATGTCTATGGCTAGGAAACTTAACCATCTTTGATACAACAAGCTAGTCAAGTAGAGGCATACTAGTGACACTCTGTTTGTCTACGTATTCACACATGTACTAAGTTTTCGGTTAATACAATTCTAGCATGAATAATAAACATTTATCATGATATAAGAAAATATAAATAACAACTTTATTATTGCCTGTAGGGCATATTTCCTTCATCTCCCTCAACCCTCTGCTGGATCAAGAGTTCGAGGGACGTCATCGAGCTCTACGTGTGCTGAACACGGAGGTGCCGTACATTCGTTACTAAGATCGGTTGGATCGTGAAGACGTTCGACTACATCAACCGCGTTAACATAACGCTTCCGCTTTCGGTCTACGAGGGTACGTAGACACACTCTCCCCCTCTCGTTGCTATGCATCTCCTAGATAGATCTTGCGTGATCGTAGGAATTTTTTTGAAATTGCATGCTACGTTCCCCAACACCTGGTCCACTAGAGAAAACAAGAACCCATTTCGATGCTTTGCAGCCCTCATCACCCCTTTCTTACCTAGATGTTTGAATTCATTGGCATCTTCTCGCATCCCTCCTTGTCATGATGTATCAATGAGATGGGGATCGTCATGACAGTCCCTAGTTTGTTCAGAATGTTTGCAGTGGGAATCTCATTGCCACACCCTCTCATCAGTTCCTCCTTGAGCTTTTGCTGCCATTGGATGTGTGCTCCGCAAGAAAATGGCCCATGTAAGCATGTGCAAGCTAGTGTCATGCCTGAAGAAGAAGGTATTGCACTCATCTATGATGTCGTTCATTCATAGAAGCGGGTCATGACCGTGATCCTGTGGTGTGTATGCCTCTAACATTAGCCCGATCAGTTTGTTTTCGTAGCCCTTGGTGTCATTGGTTGCAAGCTAACTTTTGATGATGTCCTGAGCATGCCCTTCACCTCCTTGTCGAGTTTCCATATCTTGAGGTTATTTTTGGTAGGAAGGTACCTGAAGATCAAATTTGATCATAAACACGAACTTTCTGGTTACCGGGTTCGTTTCCTATTCTATGCCCACAACGTAGAATCGATGCCCAAATAACAAAGGACGTGCAATAAATGAGATAGACCGTGCTCTTTCGATCTAACACGTCTCTTGTTTATGTACATGATTTCTTCCAGTTTTTTAGTTCTCTTTTTCTGGCCTTTCTTTTTCTTCATTTCTATAACATTTCTTCCTTTTCCATTTTTCATTTTTTCTTCATATCTTTTATTTTCGTATCGATTTTCTAGTGTACTGAGACATTTATGTTTTCATTAACGTGGGCGATTTTTTAATTTGATACTATTTGAAATTCAATTTTTTGAAAACTCATGAGTATTTTTTAAATTGTGTAAAATGTATGAATTCCGTTTGTTTTCTAATGTTAGTACATTTTATATTTCAGGAAATTTAGTACATTTTTCAAAATGGAATGAAAAGCGAACAGGAAAACTCGGAAGGAACTTTTCCCCAAAAAATCCGGACATAAGGGTTTGTGTGACATATATGATAAATGGGCCAGGCCCATATTACGGGGTGAGCAATTTGCTATCCTATTCTAAGAAATGGGGGCAGGGAAGAGACTTGTGTGAGATCTCACATTAGGTGATCGATTTTTTTGAAAAAAAATCTACATGTTCAACCTCCAAAAAGTTTCAGCTCCTAATTCGACCTACATTAATAGAAACAAAAAAAATACAAAGTTGAACATGAATAGTGTCAAAGTATTATTCACCCAAAGCTGCCACTATTCACATATGAATTTGTTTTTTTGAATCTCAATGTACATCGAGTTTTGAGCTGATTTTTTTGAAGTTGTAGACATACCCCCATGAATGTTGTTAAATAATTTCATATTTTTTTCAAAATGTCTAAATATGAAATTTTGGGTTTGATCTCACGATCTCACCTAATGTGATATCTCATACAAGTCTCCCAGAATAGAAGCACCCCCACGTAGGTCATCCTGGTTGGATCTTTTTAGTCTGCAAAATCCAAAAGGCCGAAAGGACCACCAACCAAGTGGCTAGGCCGAAAGAGGAGCTCGGCTTGCCCTTCTATTATTTTGAACCAAGCCCAACTCGCACCCAGGTCCAGATTCATCAAAATCACTAGTTAAAGGATACTCTTTGCAAAGGTCACTCCCCAGCTTTCTTCGATGTTGACAAGTGGCTCACTTCATGTGCGCCACTTGTCGCAACCTGTGAGCTTTTCTTGTAGATTTTTTATTCAAAATGTTTTATCTCTTGAACCATGCATCCAAATATAGAACCATTTTTCTTATTGGATTTCTCTCATTGAGATCTTTGAAGTTAGATCCCATGATAATATGTTTCGATGAACTTTTTTTTCATGAAAAAACAGAAAACAAAAAAAAATCCAAAATAACAAAAACCCAAAACATAAAACGAATACCAGTAAAACTCGGCGTCCGAAAGCACGGTTGTAGCTTTCACTTTTTTGGGGAAGCACAAGTAGTGATTTTTTTCTTTTACTGGAGGAGTAGAGGTTGTGCTTCTCGCAAAAGTAGGGTTGTGCTTCACCAGAAACTCACTATTATGCATCTCGGGAAGCACAACTGTGTTTCTCGCAAAAGCACATGTTACGCCTCTTACGGAAAAACACTGTTTCTTAAAGAAAAACCAAAAATTTCCCTTCAAAACCTCAAAAAAACTAGGGAAAACTCAAAAGCCAAGAAAAATCATCTAACATGGAGGAAGCACCCAGCATGTGACACGTGACAGTGTCTTTGGCGCACCATTTGCGCGCTCCATGCAAAAAATGACCCCTGCTGGGGTAACCCAAGGATAACCTTGAGTTCGTTGCTCCAAAGGAGCGACACATCTTAAGGGACCTCCTAAGCAATGCGTAGGGCATTGGCAGGCGAGCAAACACATACCCTACCCATGTCACTAGTGTTACAACGCTGACCCAATAAGAATGCGATGCTAGGGGTACACGATTCTTTGTTTTTATTAGTGCGATTTTTTCAACTTTTTTTTATAAATTTGGTTGTTTTCAAATACAGTACTCTCTAATAATTAAATATGTTCGTGAATTTTGAAAATGTCTATGAATTCAAAGATTGTTTGTGCTTTCAAACAATATTCATAGTTGTAAAAAAAAATTCGTAAAACCTAAAAAGTTCTACGAATTCAAACAACTTTCAAGAATAACAAAAACAATGTTCGCGAATATAAAATGTTAACAAATTAAAAACATCTTTGAGAAATAAAAAAACAAAGTTGTTCATGAATTTATAATAATGATCGTGAATTAAAAAAATATTCTCGAGTTAAATAATGTTTGTGAGTTAAAAAAATGTTCATGAAGTCAAAAGAATGTTCATAAATTTAATTGTAATTTCGGCATTTAAATTAGACTTCCGTGAAATCCAAAAATGTTCCGTGAATTGAAATATGTTTGCGAAATTGATTTTTGGTCTTGAATTCAAAAATGTTCTCGTGAAATCCAAAAATGTTGACCAATTCAAAAAGTTGAAAAAATGAAAAGAAAATCTTGAAGGCCTCAATAATGATCGTGAAATTGAAAAACAATTCATTAATTAAAAAGGCCAAATCGAGAAAAATACCTCGCAAAAAGGAAAACCGGTCTGAACCTTTCCGAAACCAGAAACTGGAGTTGGGCTTATCATACGTAGTAGCAGAGGGGGTCACGTTAGTTCGCTATATGCGGGAAATTGGATTGCCAACATCTTGTCTGTTCCTGAGACCCTGGTAGCTCGGGAGCTTCTGTTGACTGGACCGAGCCATTTAGCTGCGTGTACTATAGTGAAGCCACTGGAGTGTTTTAGGTTATATTTCTACTTTTGTTTTTTGCTTCATATAGTTTATTTATTTTCAGACGTATTTTCATTTGGTTTAACAAAAGAAGTTTTATTTATGTTAAAGGTCCAACATATTTTGAAAATTTAAAAATGTTTGAATAACTTTTGTTAACATTTTTTTAGAATTTTTCAAAAAATAATCTAGGAATATGTATTATTTGAAATGCAAAATATTTTATCACTCTGATTTTTTTGCTAAAAAGACAAACATCTTTTGAGAATGCTGTTCTTATAAGAATAAAGAAAAGAAAACCAACAAAAATGGGTAAATTAAACAACAGATTAAAGAAAAAGGAAAAAATTGATGGGCCGACCTATTTCATACACTCGCTTAGTCCATGTAAAAGGTCGATAGTATGACAAAACAAGGGTCATATGTGATTTGCCTGATAAATCGTCCTGACAACTGGAGTCGTTGGGTTCAACTAAAAAAACTGGAGTTGTTGGGTTTGCATTATTCTTCAAAGGCGTGCCCACAAAACTCGTGTTATCCCATGTAGCTATCATTTTTGTTTGCCTACAACTATGGTGCAAGGAAATGATAAGGCGGAAAAGTCGTGTAGGGAACACACTCCATGGCACCATATTAGCTACTCACAAATTGACTAAGCTAACTATGGACTGAAATAATTAAACAGAGCGAACAACTCACCACCTTAATCCTGTTGCGCTTGACTGCACCTCCTTCATGCCAAGCTTCAATCTCATCTCGATGAACTTGACGAACTGAGTAAGCTAACTATGGAGTGACATGATTGAACAGAGCTAACAACTTACCCCTTAATCCTGTTGTGCTTGACATCACCTCCTTCATGCCAAGCTTCAATCTCATCTCGATGAAGTTGACTCGTCTAAGACGCTTAGTGAGTATGTCAGCAAGTTGTCCATGTGTTCAATGTGATCGACAACTGTCTTCCCATTGTCGATGCATTTATCAATGAAGTGGTAGCGTGTGTCAATATGGTTGCTCCGCTCATGATGAACGGCGTTCTTTCTAACAACAATTGTAGATGTGGTGTCCACATATAAAGCTTCACATGTTGCGGCTCCTTGCCATTCATGTCACCGAGGAGACAAGTGAGCAAAATCCCTTGACTTGCTGATGATGTACTCCACCTCACACGAGGAGAGTGCAATGATATTCTACTTTTGGGTGGCCTAGTTGATGACGCTTGACGCGAGGAAGATCACCACCGATGTGCTTCGGTGATCGTGTCGCTCCCCTACAAGATCGTTCCTTCGTGACGCACCAGACTTGTATTTTAGCTATAACGCATCGTTCCACGGATGTAAAATAGGATTTGCTTCACCGCAGCCTAGTGCTTAGCCTTTGGGGCATCCGCATAGGCGATGTCCATACGCGAGTTCACTAGAGTACCACAGATTCCTGATCACATTGTGATAGTGTATCACATCCACACATACTCCCCCAGTGTTCCTGCCAAGTTTAAGCCTATTCTCCATAGGCATGTGACACGAGTTGAAATTTTCCATGCCGGCAAGCTCCAGAATTTTTGCCACATAGCTTGCTTGGCCCAACATGAATAAGCCTGTGCGATGTGTGGCTTCGAGTCCCTGTTAGTATCTGAGACACCCGAGGTCGCTCATGCTGAAGAGCTCGTGCATATGTGCATTGAACTCTTTGATCTCATTGACGCACATGCGGTTGATCACCCGACCATTCACATAGAGGCCAACGTGGAGGTAGGATGATGCGTTTTCCCTCTGGTGCAAATCATGCTGATGTGGGTACCACTCAAAGCCCAGAGATGACATGGACGCATCTAGCTTTGTGTAGCACGCCCGTGTTGATGTTGTGGCAGTGCGTAATGAAGTCGTAGACATGACATGATAGGATTTGGAACCCTCCATGTATCTAACAAACAATTGACTATTTGTCGCCTAGTTTCTTCACATGAGAGCCCACCTTCGTTACATGAGTCACACACCCAAGTGCACATTGGAAATACAGTCATATTTTTTGACAAAGGGTGGATTTTATTGGCTCAAAAAACAATATCAAGAGGAATACAGTCATATAGAGCCTCGGACCAAGTGCTTCGATTTAGATTGGGCATAGGTGATCACTTCAACAAATGTTCCAATACAAACATCACACTTCACTCCGTCATGTCCGAGAAGCTGCCACTCCGGTGGTCTTTGGAGACGGTACGTGATTTTCTTGGTAGGTTTGAACCTCGACGCTCGGATAGAAGCACACACCCTTTCACTGTTGGTCAACATACATGCACCTGCGGAGCCATTGCCGTGGTTGACTGGTGGGGCATAGATCTCCAGTGGTGTCCTCATAGCATCCCCTACTGATGCATGTGGCAACATTTGTTGAGGCCCTCCCGACCATGAACACTGCAGGATTGGGACCTCTGGTCGCGGTGCACAACTTCAAAGTCCTTGTATGAGATGCTGCTGTATACGTGGTTGTGGCGTCTCCACAGCTGCCTCCAGTCATCGATGCACCTTTGATGCCTCCCAATAGTGTAACACTCCTGATGATTAGCTATTGTGAACCCATGCTAATGATGCCATGTCATCACCTTTTTGCTAAGCCAATTGCCACTTGATAAAATTCAAATTTAAATTGCAATTCAAATTATTTTTTCTTCAAACATAGAAACAAAATGTTCGTTGGGTGTCAAATAATCACCAGGTAATTGTCATAAATAAATTAACCTAATTAAAACAGTGCCAGCAACATTAATTCGAGCCAGTTTAGTTTAAACAAATACTTAAACATTTCAAAATAAATTGAAACTGTTGGGATAGCTCAAATCTTCGCCTAACATTTATGGGCCAAATTTAATATTTAACTAAATTCATTTAGTATGAGATTAAAATGCAACGCAGAAAAGAATAAAGAAACATAAAAAAGAAAAAGAAAATTACAAAACGGAAAGGAAAAAGGAAAAGAGAAACTTACCTACTGTGCACTCTAGCCCACTTGCTACAGCAGCCTGCCAGCCCACCCCTGAGGTTGTCTTCAACCTACTGCTCACCGAGGCGCGCTGGACGCCGCAGGCGCGTCCATGGCTGAGATGGACACGCGTCGGTCATCCATCGGGTCCCCGCAATGGATAAGGTCCCCCGGAACCCCTGACGAACCCTAGCACCTCCCCATTCCAAATGCTTGCCCGTCTCCCTCCTAGGTTCGTTCGCGCCCGAGATGGCCGTCGCTGCCGCTGTTCGTCCGCGTGGCCACCGTCCTTGAATCGCATCTGCTGTTTGTCCTGAAGATCCGCCTCAATGGCCTCTTCTTCTCCACCAACAGCCGCATCCAGAGAAGCCCGAAGACGACCGAATCGACCGCGTGCTCAACCCCGGAGCCGCCTGCCGCCGTTGTCAACCACGTCGCCGTCCGAGCGCCTCCGACCCTACTGGCTTGCCTGTATGATTCGCTGTGAGATCCCACGTGCTTCCCCTCTCCCCTACTTGTTTTGTTCCTCTAGCTGTCCCCTCAAGCTCCGAGCTCCGTCGTGGCTCGAGCTCACCGCCGTCGCCATTACAGGGCACCCCAGCCGCTGCCGCGGGTGCATATCAACGCGCTACGTCGCTGCAGTCCCTTAGCATCTCCTCCCGGGCCAAATGGTGACCGGAAGCGCCGATCCGCGTGTCGCCGCCGTTCTGTTGGTCACCGACGTGCACCACCGCGCGCGCGGCCGGCTTAAACCGACCAGTGGGTCACTGATGGTGGGCCCACGAGCTAACTAACTTAGTTAGCCACCTAACTAACCCCCTAACCCCACTGACCTCTGGGCCCCCGGCTAACTAACATGATTATCCCTCTGTTAATTTATGTGGCAATGGCACCTGGGCCCCACCTGTCAATTGACCAGTTGACAGTCAGTAGTTGTCTGCTGACAAGGCAGTCAACAGGCCCCACTGACAGCCTCACACAGCCACTGCCTGGTACACTTCTGGGCGTATCTACCGGTTATCCATTTAATAATTTTCGAATTAAAATAGGTCCAGTAAATTCAAAAAATCATATAAACTTTGGAAATTCATAGAAAATAAAACTGGAAGTCAGATGAAAATAATTTATATATGAAAAATGATCAGAAAATATAACGAATCTGAATATGCTATCCACATACCTGTCAGATCCATTTAACATAATGAACCTGAACATTTTGCATTAGGATGATATTTTCCCTCTCCTTTAAAAATATGCACGTAGGATAACATAAGCTGTGATTGTTACTATTATTAATTTTATTGACGAAGTATCGTCAAAGTGCACCTTTCTTGGAGTTATATGTGGGAGAACACAAGCCATGATATAAGTAATTTACTGATTTTGTACGAAAGAATAAAAACCAATATCGCTTTTGTGTTGCCATCTAAGGATAGTTATTGCATTAACTACGAATAAGACATGTGTATTACTGACTCATTCCTCTCCAAGAACAAGACATGTAGATTTTGTCTTGAGTCAAATCTTTGAAGTTTGACCAACCTTATAGAAAAAAAAGATCCTATTTACTCAATCAACATCACTATCATGAAATGTGTTTTTGCAATGTATTTACTTAGTGGAGTTCTTTCTCGTTTTTCGCGTCAGCCACACTAAGTAGATATCCGATGAAATAATAGTGACTTAATTTGCTAGCGAGAAAATTTTGGAATGAAGGAAAAATATCTAGGTCGCTCGTGCATAACCCTCGATTATAGATTTTATCTAAAGTATTGTCGTCATGACAATGTAAAAAATTAGAAGTTTGAGAAAAATATGTGAAAATCATGATCCACTATTCTTTATTTGCAAAACCACATAATGATCACATCCTTTATTCTTAAATAGTAGCAACCAACTAACTATTTCTTTTCTAAGCACGTGTCCCTTCGTGTCTTCCACTTCAACAAACCATGTATGTCCACCATGTCATCAACCTACCAAGTACTACATATTTTCCTGTGTATGCAGTCTTTCCTTGTTTTCGATATAGCTCACCATTCATGTCGAATGGTGTGCATACGGTCTATCCACATCACTAAATCAAGCATGACTACCATGTCATCATAATTGATCATCAAAATAATTCACGACATCAACTTAATTATCAATGTCTTAAGCCTATATATTTTTAGTAGTGTCCCCGCGGTAATGCACGAATTATTTCCTAGTTAATTAACTGCATGTATCTAGTCCACGTGCTAAGGATAACATGTTGCGTTGTCATTTATTTTTTTCTTGACGTATAGTCAGGATGAACCTTTCGTGGAGTTGTTTCTCCTCCTTTTCTTGGGCACATGCGCAATAAGTATATACGTGGGACAACATAAGCCATGATATAATTCAGTCAAAACACTTCTCGAGGACAGAAACCACCAACTTGGCTTGTGTGTTGCCCTCAGACAGTTATTGCATTAACTATGAGTAGGACGTGTGTAGTAATTACTCCTTCCACCCGAAAGTATGAGGCATATTTTTCTCAAGGAATTGTTTTAGTTTGACCAAGTCGATCAGTATCACTAAATCGATCTTGAAATATGTTTTCGTAATGTATTTATTTATCTGAGTTATTTCTTGTTTTCTCTTGCGGCACAACATGTAGATATGCATGGACACAAGATCAATTATAACTCACGATTGAGAAAATTTGTATCAAAGGAGAAAAAAAATTCAGGTTGCTCACCTATTGCCGCTGACATAAGTCATCAATTTTTCTTAAGTCGTGTTTTTTTTCTCAAATCATTCGCTTAGTTTGACCAGTTTCACGGAAAAAGTATCAACATCTACAACACAAATCAATATCATTAGACCTATCGTCAAATTTATATTTATATTGTGTTTATTTGCTTGAGTTATGTTTATTTACTTTTCACATCAACTTAGCAAGGTGGTACTAGTGGGTACCGATTGCCGCGAGCGAAAATAGTTTTGGAGAAAATATATAGACATACCAGGCAACCTTTCCGGAAAAGAAAGTGAAAAGTAGTGTCCCTTTGTGTCATGTGCCGCGGTTACAGTGCCCGGCTACTTGGGGCCGTACAACCACCTTCAGCAAACAGGGTTCAACATTTCTCTCCCCGTTTTTTCTGCATACGTAGTTCCTTAAAAAGAACGGCCAGCGGTTCATGTAAATACATTTGTTTCAACATCAGAGTTTAATGAAACGGTATCCTGGCTGGGAGAATCAACATCATCACGATACTAACAAACAGTGACGTGACGTGACATGCATGTAGTATTTAGTAGTTACAACATCAGATCAGTGTTTAATTAAAACCGTACCCTACGGCACACCAACATCGTCTCATCAATTCGCAGCTAACAAAAATCATCGAATGGAAAACCCCGAAAGTTTAGGACTTATCGGCGTCCTAAAAAAAGACCAACTGTCCATATTAATACAATTTTTTCAACATCAGAGTTTAATGAGACGGTACCCTGCTGGGAACAAACAGTGACGTGACGTTTCAACATCAGATCAGTGTTTAATTAGAACCGTACCCTACCGGGCACCAGCATCGTCTCATCAATTTTCAGCTAACAAAAATCATCAAATGAAAAACCCCTGACCGCTGACTTGCCCATCAGATACACTATAAGTGATATGTATGACTTACCTATCAATTCGCTGCTAACCAGAACCATCAATAGGAAAACACCTACCGCTGACTACAACTGCAAGCACCAGCTAGGCTAAATAGTGGCCAATCGTTTAACATGTGACTGATTTTATGTTATGTGTCGGTTGCTTCTCTTTTTCCTGGCGAACAAAAACACGGTATATAATACTAAAACAGTTTAACAAATGATTTTTAAGGAAGAATACATTTTAAAACCAGTCGCTTAGATAATATAGCAAAAACAGCTTTTTAAATAAAGTGGAGCCAAAATATCTTTCTCATAGATCAATTAAGTACTCCCTCTATAAACTAATATAAGATATATCCTATATTAGTTTATAGAGGGAGTAAAAGATAATTGCCTAATTAATTGACAAAAACCAGGCGAAAACCATTACAACATGAATCTCCACGACCGCCTTGGCAAAAGAACAAATGCCCACAAGCCGCTACAACTACAAACCGCCGACATGGATCACTACATCACAAAGGAACCCCGTCGAAATACATCAACAAAGACATCGGACACGACAACCCAAAAAGAAGAGAACCATCCATCAAGCAGACACATACGCCTTTCCAATGGTGCCACTCTTCTTGCTTTTGAGCGCAGGTGATTGTCCTTTGGAATGCGAAAACAATGGTTAGCCCACACCCTCTTTCTCTTGTCCCTCATTGTGTCTCCTTTAGGAGGTAACCAATCATCTTGCCAAATCCAAGACTAGCAACCTCCAAGCTGACAATTAATTTGTAGAGCTTTTTAGCGAAAAGAGCCCCCAAAATGGGTGCCAATGGCTGATCGGCTCAGGCGAGTCATGAGTGTAAGACATCAGAACCAAACCTCCACTCCACGAAAATGGGCTCCGGTGGTAGTGTGGGTGACGACACAACCACCATTTGAGGTGACAAGTTAGTCCACATATATGGTTAACAGAGACGAAGCGGCCCCTCACACATCGTCTGTTGGCTGTTGCTCGGCCAGGATCTGCCACACCGGAGCCACCACCTAGACGATGTCCCCGCTTCTAGGGGTAGACGATACAGCAAACAACGGACTATATAAGTGCAAGCACTGAATGCACCAAAAACAACCATATACGTATGAGTAATGAAAGCTGAATAAAACTGTTGCTTATTGATGATTTGGTGCGGCATACAAGAGTATATAAGAGGGTACAAATCGACTTGGGGTAGGCGTACAAAACTGACTTGGACTAGAAGTCGTATACCATAATGACTACTCTAACATCCCCCCGCAATATCAACGGCAGGCTCGACGACGTTGAGACTGAAACAGATATCTTGAAACGGCTTAGTAGGCAGTGCCTTGGTGAAAATGTCAGCAAACTGAGCCGTAGAGGGAACATGAAGCACCCGAACCTGACCAAGAGCAACCTTTTCACGAACAAAATGAATATCAATCTCAATATGCTTTGTGCGTCGGTGTTGAACTGGATTGCTGGTCATGTAGACTGCTGATATGTTGTCACAGTAGACAATAGTGGCCTGCTCAATAGGCCTGTGTAGCTCGGAGAGTAACTGCCGAATCCAGATTGTATCTGCAACGGCATGTGCCACAGCGCGATACTCAGCCTCGGCCGACGAACGTGAGACTGTAACCTGTCTTTTCGAAGACCAAGGAATCAAATTGTTACCAAGAAAAACACAAAAACCGGAAGTGGACCTTCGAGTGTCAGGACAACCAGCCCAGTCTGCATCAGAGTATGCGGTAAGCGAGTTTGGAGAAGAATTATTGAGGTGGAGACCATGATTGAGAGTTCCTTTTAAATACCGAAGAATGCGTTTAACATGATTATAGTGAGGAACCCGAGGATCATGCATATAGAGACATGCTTGTTGAACAGCAAAAGAGATTTCAGGACGAGTAATGGTGAGATATTGGAGAGCACCTGTTAGGCTACGATAGAGAGTAGGATCGGAAAAGGGTTCACCGGTAGCCGAAAGTTTAAAACTAGTATCGACAGGAGTGCGAGATGATTGACAGTCAAGCATACCAGCACGATTAAGAAGATCAAGAATATACTGGCGTTGGGAAAGAAAAAGGCTGGAGGAATCGCGAACAACAGCAATGCCTAAGAAATGATGAAGGAGTCCTAGGTCAGTCATAGAAAATTCAGATCTAAGAAGAGAGACAATATGATCTAAGAACTTTTGAGAGGAGGCGGTAAGAATGATATCATCTACATAGAAAAGTAAATAGGCAGTGTCAGAAGTTTGATGATACACAAAAAGAGAGGTGTCGGAGAGAGATGGAGTGAAGCCTATTGTTTGTGGGGCCTGTTTAAGACCGTAGAGAGATTTCTGAAGAAGACATACATGAGTTGGAAAGGGTGGATTTTCAAAACCCAGAGGTTGCTGGCAGTAGACAGTTTCTTGAAGGGAACCATGGAGGAAAGCATTTTTAACATCAAGTTGGTGAATGGGCCATGAAGAGGAGACAGCAACACTAAGAACGGTGCGAATGGTGCTAGGTTTAACAACAGGAGAGAATGTTTCTTCGTAATCAATTCCTTGTTGCTGAGAAAAGCCACGACAAACCCACCTGGCTTTATATCGTGAGAGGCTCCCATCGGAGTGGAACTTTTGGCGAAAAATCCATTTGCCAGAAACAATATTTGTATTGGGAGGACGAGGAACAAGTTGCCAGGTGTTGTTTTGGAGTAAAGCATTATATTCTTCTTGCATGGCAGCGGCCCAATTGGGATCAAGTAGAGCAGTTTTGTAATTCTTTGGAAGAGAAGTGAGAGATACGGAGGTATGAAGGTTTAGGCGGTCTTGGGGTTGATGAAATCCTGATTTGGCCCTAGTACGCATGCGATGATCATTAATCGGGGCTGCTGTAGGAATAGCACGAGGGGGTAAGGTGGGTACTGGTGAGTCCGGCGCAGCGGAAGAGTCGGACGAAGGAGTAGGGCTGGGTGGTGGAGTGGGAGACGGGCTGGGTGGTGGAGTGGGAGAAGGGGCCGGGGGTGTTGGGGAGGGAGCAGGGGCCGGGGGTGTTGGGGACGTCTCGGGTGGGGGGAGTGTATGGTTGGGATTGGCTATGGTGGGTGTTAGTGGTGGTGGTGATAAGTTGTATTCGGCAGGTAGGGGAGTATATAGTTGGAAAGGATGGGGAGAGGGGGTGTTTGCGGAGCTAGGGGTGTTGGATGGTGTAGTAGTGCGTTGTGAGAAAGGAAAAATGTGCTCAGCAAACGTGACATGACGAGAGACATGAACGTGTCCGGTGTGAAGGTCGAGACAGCGATAGCCTTTGTGCTCGTCAGAGAAGCCGAGAAAAGCACATGGGATAGAGCGTGGTGACAATTTATTTGCAGAAGTGGCGTAGGCATTGGGAAAACAGAGACAGCCGAAAACACGAACCGCGGAGTAGTCGGGGTGGGAAAGAAAGAGGGAATAATAGGGAGTAGTGTTGGGTTTAGTTTTAGAAGGTCGAATATTTAGAAGGAAGGTGGCCATGTGTAGGGCTTCAGCCCAAAACTTGGGAGGCATAGATGATTGAATGAGGAGAGTGCGAACTATATCATTGAGGGTGCGAAGAGAGCGTTCTGCTTTACCATTTTGAGGGGATGTGTAGGGACATGAGAACCTAAGCAGGATGCCATGTTGTAAGAATAAAGTACGATTTTTAATGTTATCAAACTCGCGACCATTGTCACATTGGATAAAGCGAATTGGGAGGAAGAAGTGAACAGACACATAGCGTTGAAAATTAAGGAAAAGAGAATGGACCTCGGATTTGTTGCGTAGAGAAAAAGTCCAGACAAAGTGGGTGAAATCATCTAGGATAACATGGTAGTATTTAAAACCTGAAACACTTGCAATGGGAGAGGTCCATAAATCACAATGTATTAATTCAAAGGGATAAGTGCTACAAGAACTAGAGGAACTAAAGGGAAGACGCACATGTTTGCCTAATTGACAAGACTCGCAAAACACAGAATTATGAGAGTCCCTATTACATGGTATGGTAAATTCACTAAGCATAGAAGCTAAGACGGAGGGGTTGGGATGGCCCAAGCGACGATGCCAGAGATCGACGGAGGCCAGCATGGATGTTGGAGGGGTGGCGGCAGGAACTCCATTAAGAGAATAAAGATCACCGGAGCTATTGAAGCGAGCGATCTCGGCCTTGGTCAGGTAATCCTTCACAGATAAACCAAAAGGGTCAAATTCAGCCGAAACTAGATTGTCGCAAGTAAATTGGCGAACAGAGATAAGATTTTTAATGAGGGCGGGTGCAACTAGAACATCGCGAAGTAAAAGAGGTTTGGTGGAAGAGGGAAGTTGAGCCTGACCAACACAATATATAGGAATAGATGATCCATCTCCAAGGATAATGGAAGGGATAGGAGATTTAGTGCAAGAAGATAACCAATTACTAGATGCAGACATATGACTAGAGGCCCCTGAATCAAAGATCCAATCCGTACCTGAGTTTCCATGTGCAGCAAAGTTATTCACGGCAGCTTGATCCCAGCTCGGCGTCGCAGGTGAGGGTGGCGTCGGAAGCAGTGCCGGCGGATACGATGGTGAAGGCAGTAGGGCCGGCTGGGGAGTGTAGTAGGCATTGGTCGGCTGTGGTGGGGGTGGCGTCGGGAGCAGGGCCGGCTGAGGTGTGTAGTAGGCGCCGCTTTCGCTGGTGTAATGACCATAAGGAGCATACGTCGGGGCGGCGTGATAGGCATTGGCCGGCTGTCGGGGGTTGAGAACCCCGGGAGCACCAGTAGGCGGCCGAAGGCCGGGTTGCCAGGCACCTGAGTATGCCGGCGGAGCACCGAGGGTGGACGGAGCGGACCAGGGCATGGGCCATGCTTGAACAAGCCCCGTCCAAGGATCATGAGGAGGCCGCCATGCAACCGCAGATGGAGCACTGGTGGGTGGTGCAGGACTCGGTGTTGGTGATGTCGTAGGCGGAACCGAACGAGTCGACGGCGGCCTGTAGATAGGGTTTTTGCCGCGGTAGTTCGGACTAGGACGCCAGCCTGGGGGCGGTTGAACAGATGACGATGCGGACGTCCCAGCGGCAGGAGCCGGCCTGGAAGGCGGCGCTGGTGTAGACGACAGAGGAGGACGAGCCGCAGCATGAAAGACCTTGGGGCGAGAGTCCTTGCAAGCTTGTGTTTCCGCCGCGAGTTGTAGCAAGGAACGAACTTCAGCGAAGGTAGGAGGGGGCCGTATCATCGGTATGAACGAGGCTTGCTTGTCAAAGTCTTCGCTGAGGCCGCCGCCGACGATATTGATTAGCTGTGAGTCGCTAACTGTATCGCCGAGTTCGCGGAGCTCGTCACCAATGGTCTTAACGCGCTGGCAGAACAGGTTCACCGGGGCGTCTCCTTGCACCATATTGCGAAGCTCGGTGTAGAGAGCGGTTTTCCGAGCGTCGGTGTTGCTTTGGAAGAGCTGACGGAGGGAGTGCCAGATGTTGGCAGCGGTGGCGCCGTCGTGATTGAGCATGTTGAAGATCTCGGTGGTGATGCGGGTGTAGAACCACTGGACGATCGCGAGATTGTCTTTCAACCATTGCGGATCGTCGGGGCGGGGAAGACAGTTGGCGGCGACATGCGAGCGCAGGTTGCAACGGCCGAGGTGGAGATCGAAGAGATGTCTCCAATGGTAGTAGTTGTGGGCGGCGAGATCAAGAACTATGGGGATGTAGGGGCTGACGTCGGAGATTGTGTCAGCAAGAGATATTGGTGCGGCGAGGATGGGTGCAGGGTAGTTTTGTAGAGCTATGGTGAGGGCCGAGAGAGAAGCGGCCGCGGCGTTGGCAGCCTTGGCGATGAGTGCGGCCCGGCGCTCGAAGTAGCCGGGCGGCGGTGCACTGGTAGAAAAAGAGGCTTCCATACGCCCCCATTAGTCCCCAAAACAATCGAACCGCGACCAAAGGGGTCTTTAGTCGCGGTTCGGGAGGAGACCCGCGACCAACTATCTGGGCCCAGCGCGCTCGGTCGACAGCTGGCGGATGGGAGGGGCTTTAGTCCCGGTTGGCCTGGCCAACCGGGACTAAAGGCCCATCCAGCTGGCAGACGGGAGGGGCTTTAGTCCCGGTTGGCCTGGCCAACCGGGACTAAAGGCCCATCCCTATATATAGGACTCAGCTCACTTCACTTCACTCAGCTCACTTCACAATTTTCAGAAGGGGGTGGTGGGTTTGCTTTTGGTTCCTCCTATGCACACAAGGTGTTCGATGAAATGCCCGAGAGCCTGAAACAAACATGATATGAAGTGTCCGAGCCACACTTGAGCTTTCTCATTTATTTTTCCTCCGCGATCGCGGTTAGCAACTTGAACCTTTCATGTGTCATTGATAAAATATGCATGTGTGTAGTTCATTGTTTAATTTGTATTATTTCTAGCTAGTTAGTTTAACAAATGCATGATAGTTAATTATATACTTTATATCATAATAATGCAGATGAATCGGCAATGGATGTACGGTCCCCGACTCTCCGGCGAGTTCACTACGGGTTTGAAAGACTTCCTCGTAGTGGCAAATGCGAACAAGCAGCAAGGTTTTATTATCTGTCCATGTGCTGTCTGTAAGAATCAGAAGGGTTACTCCTCCTCAAGAGACGTTCACATGCACCTGCTTCGGCACGGTTTCATGCGAAGCTATAATTGTTGGACCAAGCATGGAGAAAGAGGGGTTAGAATGGAAGAAGATGAAGAAGGGGATGATATCGATGACAACTATCATGATCATTTCGGTGATACTTTCATGGAGGATGATGCTGAAGGTGGGGAAGGGTTAGGTGAAGGTGAAGAAGAGGCACATGATGAGCCCGCTGATGATCTTGGTCGGACCATTGCTGATGCACGGAGACGCTGCGAAACTGACAAGGATAGGGAGAATTTGGATCGCATGTTAGAGGATCACAAAAAGTCGTTGTATCCAGGATGCGATAATAGTCTGAAAAAGCTGGGCTGCACACTGGATTTGCTAAAATGGAAGGCACAGGAAGGTGTAGGTGACTCATCATTTGAAAATTTGCTGAAAATGTTGAAGAATATGTTCCCGAAGAATAACGAGTTGCCCGCCAGTACGTACGAAGCAAAGAAGGCTGTCTGCCCTCTAGGTTTAGAGGTTCTGAAGATACATGCATGCATTAACGACTGCATCCTCTACCGCGGTGAATACGAGAATTTGAATGAATGCCCTGTATGCACTGCATTGCGTTATAAGATCAGAGGCGATGACCCTGGTGACGATGTTGAGGGCGAGAAACCCAGGAAGAGGGTTCCCGCCAAGGTGATGTGGTATGCTCCTATAATACCACGGTTGAAACGTCTGTTCATGAACAAAAAGCATGCCAAGTCGTTGCGATGGCACAAAGAGGACCGTAAGTCCGACGGGGAGTTGAGACACACCGCTGATGGAACGCAATGGAGAAAGATCGACAGAGTGTTCAAAGATTTTGCAGCTGACGCAAGGAACATAAGATTTGGTCTAAGTACTGATGGCATGAATCCTTTTGGCGAGCAGAGCTCCAGCCATAGCACCTGGCCCGTGACTCTATGCATCTACAACCTTCCTCCTTGGTTGTGCATGAAGCGGAAGTTCATTATGATGCCAATTCTCATCCAAGGCCCTAAGCAACCCGGCAACGACATCGATGTGTACCTAAGGCCATTAGTTGAAGAACTTTTACAGTTGTGGGCCAGACCTGGTGTACGTGTCTGGGATGAGCACAAAGGAGAGGAATTTGACCTACGAGCGTTGCTTTTTGTAACCATCAACGATTGGCCTGCTCTCAGTAACCTTTCGGGACAGACAAATAAGGGATACAATGCATGCACGCACTGCTTACATGAGACTGAAAGTGTACGTTTGGTTAATTGTAAGAAGAACGTGTACCTGGGTCATCGTCGATTTCTTCCCCGAAATCATAACGTAAGAAAGAAAGGCAAGCATTTCAACGGGAAGGCAGATCACCGGCCGAAGCCTGCGGAACGTACTGGTGCTGAGATATTTGATATGGTCAAGGATTTGAAAGTCATCTTTGGAAAGGGTCCTGGCGGACAATCAGTTCCGCGGGGAGTTGACGGGCACGCACCCATGTGGAAGAAGAAATCTATATTTTGGGAGCTAGAATATTGGAAAGTCCTAGATGTCCGCTCTGCAATCGACGTGATGCATGTTACGAAGAATATTTGCGTGAACCTGCTAAGCTTCTTGGGCGTGTATGGGAAGACAAATGATACAAAGGAAGCACTGCAGGACCAGCAACTTTTGAAAGACCCAGATGACCGGCATCCGGAATGGTTTCAAGGTCGTGCCAGCTACGCTCTTACCAAAGAAGAGAAGGTCATTTTTTTTGAATGCCTGAGCAGTATGAAGGTCCCGTCTGGCTTCTCGTCGAATATAAAGGGAATAATAAACATGGCGGAGAAAAAGTTCCAAAACCTGAAGTCTCACGACTGCCACGTGATTATGACGCAATTGCTTCCGATTGCTTTGAGGGGGCTCCTACCGGAAAATGTTCGAGTAGCCATTGTGAAGCTATGTGCATTCCTCAATGCAATCTCTCAGAAGGTAATCAATCCAGAAGATCTACCACGGTTACAGAACGATGTGGTCCAATGCCTTGTCAGTTTCGAGTTGGTGTTCCCACCATCCTTCTTCGATATTATGACGCACCTCCTGGTCCACCTAGTCGAAGAGATTTCCATTCTCGGTCCTGTATTTCTACACAATATGTTCCCCTTTGAGAGGTTCATGGGGGTATTAAAGAAATATGTTCGTAACCGTGCTAGGCCAGAAGGAAGCATCGTCAAGGGCTATGGAAATGAGGAGGTAATTGAGTTCTGTATTGACTATGTTCCTGACCTTAAGCCGATTGGTATTCCTCAATCGCGGCACGAGGGGAGACTAAGTGGAAAAGGCAAGATCGGAAGGGAATCCACGATATGTATGGACGGTCATTCTATGACTGAAGCACACCACACAGTTCTGCAAAATTCCAGCTTGGTGGCTCCGTACTTCGAGCAACACAAGAATATTTTACGCTCGGACAACCCGGGGAAGCCTGAATCCTGGATTAGAAAGGCCCACATGGAGACTTTCGGCAGTTGGTTGCGAAAACATTTAATGAATGACAATGATGTTGGAGATCAGCTGTACATGTTGGCCAAGAAACCATCTTCGACTATAACGACTTTCCAAGGGTACGAGATAAATGGGAATACATTTTACACCATCGCCCAAGATAAAAAGAGCACCAACCAAAACAGTGGTGTCCGCTTTGATGCAGCAACCGAGAATGGGCAAAAGGTCACATATTATGGTTACATAGAGGAGATATGGGAACTTGACTATGGACCCTCCTTTAAGGTCCCTTTGTTCCGGTGCAAATGGTTCAAGCTAACAGGAGGTGGGGTAAAGGTGGACGAGCAATACGGAATGACAATGGTGGATTTCAACAATCTTGGTTACCTTGACGAACCATTCGTCCTTGCCAAAGATGTCGCTCAGGTTTTTTATTTGAAGGACATGAGTAGCAAACCGAGGAAACGGAAAGATAAGAAAACGATCAGTACATCATGCGATGATCCAAAGCGCCACATTGTTCTTTCAGGGAAAAGAAACATCGTGGGAGTGGAGGACAAGACAGACATGTCAGAAGATTATAATATGTTTGGTGAAATTCCGCCCTTCAAAGTGAACACTGACCCAAGCATTAAGTTAAATGATGAGGATGCTCCATGGATACGGCACAATCGTAAGCAAGCAGGGACACAAGGGAAGAATTGATGTGTAATAATTTATTGTACCAAACTTTGTATTTGGTCGATGAACTGAATGATGTATCAAACCTTTTGTCAAACCTTCAAGGGATTTTAAAATGAATTAGTTTTATTTTTCTGATTTTTTTGATATATAATTGTATTTTTAAGATTTTAAAATGAATTAGTTTTATTTTTCTGATTTTAAAAGGAAAAAGGAAGAAGAAGAAAGAAGGAAAAAGGAAGAAAAAACAGAAGAAAAAAGGAAAAACAGAAGAAAAAAACAAACAGAAGAAAAACATAAGAAAAAAACAGAAGAAAAAAACAAACAGAAGAAAAAAGGAAAAAGGAAAAAAGGAAGAAAAAAAAGAAGAAAAACAAAACAAAATAAATAAAGCAAAAAAGAAAACAAAAAACAGGCAAAAAATAAAAAATATGCCACCTACTGGGCCACCACGGCCTGAATACGACTAGAAACCCATTAATGGGCCAGGATTCAGGCCCGCAGAAGGCCCAGTAGGCCCACAGGCACATAGTGACAGAATAGGCCCGTAAGCCTGCATTTGAGAGGAGCTCGAAGTGGTGAGCGCAGCCGCGCTTATAAACCACTGTCGAAGCCTCTCGGCTAGCGAGGTGGGACTAAACATCCCACCGCACCGCGCCAGTTCCAGCACAGACCCTTTAGTCCCGGTTGGGGAGGCGGACCGCGACTAAAGGGTACCCTTTAGTCGCGGTTGTTGTCCCCAACCGCGACTAAAGGGTCTTTCTGCGCGGGAACTAAAGCGGCGCCAAAACCCTTTAGTCCCGGTTGGGGAGGCGGACCGCGACTAAAGGTACCCTTTAGTCGCGGTTGGTGTGGCCAGCCGCGACTAAAGGGTACCTTTAGTCGCGGTCCGCCTCCCCAACCGCGACTAAAGGTGCGTCTATAAATACTGCACTTAGCAGTTTCGCCACTTCCCCTAAGCGCTGCCCCGACGCCGATCGACGCCGAAGCCCTGCCCCGACGCCGACGCCGAAGCCCTGCCCCGACGCCAACGCCGACGCCGAAGCCCTGCGCGCCGCCGCCCCCGTCCCCAGTGAGCGCCGCCTCCGCCCGTGCCCTGCCCGCCGCCCGCCGCCCGACGCCCTGCCGCCCGCCGCCCGACGCCCTGCCGCCCGCCGCCCGCTGGCCCTGCCTGCCGTGTCCTCCGCGCGCCGGCAGAAGAAGAAGAAGCTAGGAAGAAGAAAAAGGAAGAAGAAGAAGAAAGAAAAAGGAAAAAGGAAGAAGAAGAAAGAAGGAAGAAGAAAACAAAAGAAAAACAGAAGAAAAACAAGAAAAAGGAAGAAAAAAGGAAAAAGGAAGAAAAAAAAGAATACGGAAGAAAACAACAGAAGAAAAACAAAGGAAGAAGAAAAAAAGAAAGAAGAAAAAAAACAAACAGAAGAAAAAAACAAAAGAAAAGAAAAAAAGAAAGAAGAAAAAAAGAAAGAAGAAAAACAAAGGAGGAAGAAAAAAAAGGAAGAAGAAAAACAAAGGAAGAAGAAAAACAAAGGAAGAAGAAAAAAAGAAAGAAGAAAAAAAAGGAAGAAGAAAAAAAGAAAGAAGAAAGAAAGAAGAAAAAGGAAGAAGAAGAAAAAGGAAGAAGAAAAGGAAGAAGAAAAAAATGAAAACCAAATGAAAACCAAAAGAAAGAAGAAAGAAAAAGGAAGAAGAAAAAAAGAAGAAGAAAGGAAGAAGAAAGGAAGAAGAAGAAAGAAAGAAAAAAGAAAAAGGAAGAAGAAGAAAGAAAGAAGAAAGGAAGAAGAAGAAAGGAAGAAGAAGAAAGAAAGAAGAAGAAAGGAAAAAGGAAGAAGAAGAAAGGAAGAAGAAGAAAGAGGAAGAAGAAAGGAAGAAGAAGAAAGAAAGAAGAAAGAGGAAGAAGAAAGGAAGAAGAAGAAAAAAAGAATTTTTACTTAAAGAATCTTATTTTTTAATTCCTCCTCCTCTATGTCCCCTTAATCTTATTTTTTAATTCCTTTATACTTAAAGAATTTTTACTACATGCAGGAGTGACATATGGCGGACGATAGAACCGAGCCGCTTAGGGATCCGGAGGCTGAACGTTATTTAATGGGCATCATCAACAACGAGATTCCTTATGTGCCGGGCTCAGAATATGAGCAACAAGAGGATGTAGTCTCTTCTTATCTGAACCTTGACGGTGGAACAGAGATTGTCGATGATCAAGAAGGTGAAGGAACGGACATTGTCGACGGAGGTCAACCGTCAACAACCGACGATCTCGAATTGCAAGTAGCAACCACCTCCGGCGAGGTATATATATACATTGAGCCTCTCGTGATACAAACTTACTGAAATGTGAATACATATGTATTAACGCGCGCGACTCTCTTTCTTTTTTAGCCCTCCGGATCGAGTACGACAAAGCGTGGCAAATCCAAGGCGATGAAAACAGGAGAAACATATGCCATTGAGTTTGTCAGTGAAACCGGCAAGCCCCTACAGCACACCTCAAAGTTTATCAACCAATGCGGAGTCGTTGTTAGAGACAACGTCCCGATCACCGTCCAGGAATGGAAGGAGCCAAAGAAGGCACGTCTTGGTTTCAGTTTTGTCGACAAGAGAACGAAAAAGGATTGCTGGAGAAAGCTTATGGAACATTTCATTCTACCTCCGGAATACAACAAAGTCGATGAATTCGGTAACGAGGTTCCGGGTGGACGTCAGAGGAGGAGGCTAGTTAAAGAGTTCGCTCTTCAGAAGATGGGCGAAGCATTCCGGAACTTCAAGAAAAATTTAACCCGTGACTATGTCAACAAGGGCAAGACACCGGATTTCAATGGACAACATGAGAAACTGAAAGATGATTGGCCAGAATTTGTGAGGCAAAAGCAATCGGAGCATTTCAAGGAAATATCAAAAAAATAAGGATAATGCGAGTAAGAAAAAGTTCCATCATATTATGGGGCCAGGAGGATACCGCCTTTCGGAGCCTAGGTGGCAGAAGATGGAGGAGGACCTGAGGGTGCGAGGAATCCCTCTAGGTACAGAGGGATGGGACCCAAGGGCCAAAAGCTGGTGGTACGGGCATGGGGGATCGCTAGACCCGGAGACAGGGGTGTGTGTTCACCGGCAGAGACAGTTTGCTCCCACCCAAGCCCTTATTGACGCAATGACCCAAGCTCAAGAGGGCTTGATCAAGTTCAACAGAGAGAAAGACGCACTGACAACAGCCCTCGGGAATGATGAACACGGAGGACGTGTACGAGGCAAAGGCAAAGTTCCGTGGAAAGTAGGGTTTTCCCAGGACAATGACCCGTACTGTTACAGAAGCCGTAAGAGAAAGACGGACCGGGATGCAGATCTTATGACGAAGTTTGCATCGGAACTCCATGAGTTGAAGCAGACCGTGCATGAACTAGTGAAAGAAAAATCGGCTGCAGGGCCGCATGAAGATCATGAAGCGGATCGCGGAAGCCAGCAGCGGAGAAGCAGCGTGGCTTCCACGGATGCCCCGCCTGGTGCTAGTGCACCGATGATCGAGATTCGTGCACCGGAGCCTCACTACCCCGTGGATGATGTAAAGGAGATGAAAGAATGTGATCTGCATTATCCCGTGGGGAACGTTTCCACGAAGGTAGCTAGCGGCAGTGCTTTACCCTGTACACCTGGAGCACTCCACCACAACAACCCCATTGCATATGGCTATGCTCGTGTCACGGTGGAAGACATAGTCCAAGGGTTTGAGGACCTGGAGATTGACAAACCTACACCCGAAGGGGAGAGAAGACTTGGAGATGTCAAGCGCCAGTTCATTCTATGGAAAAAGAAGTACATAGTGTTTCCAGGCGAGGCGCCAAGGCTAGCAAGTCCACCCCCCTCCGATGGTGGTGGTGGTGGTGGTGGCGGTGGTGGCGGTGGTGGTGGTCGTGGTGGTTCACCTACACCTCCTTCACGCCATTCGACGCCGTCCCCCGATCCACAACCTCCGGCGGGTACGACGCCCCCCAATCCTCCTCCGGCGGGTACGACGCCCCCCAATCCACCTCCGGCGAAGAAGCAGAAGCAGGCGGACAACAAGGAAACCCGCTCCTGGACTATTAACCCGGACCCTTATGTACCTAAGACCACAAGGGTACCGGAGCCATCACTGAAGCCTCTCCTCCCAAGGCCTGGGGAACTTAGTGAAGCTGAAACCAAATTGGCCGCGTCTGCTGATTATGAGAAATGGAAGGCGGATATGAAGGCGAAAAAAGAGCCTGAGCCCAAGCAAGTATTCACTGAGAAGCAAAAGAAGTGGGCTAAGGATTTTTTGACGACACCGTCCCAAGCCGAGCTGAATATGCCTGACGACTATGGACATGAACTTCGTAGGCAAGCAAAAATATTGAAGGAGGAGAAAGAAGAAAGTAAAAAAAGCGGGAAACAAGTTGACCAGCTCGGGATGCAGAAGAAACAATCGATCCCCCCGCTCATAGTGAAAGCCGGTCCGGAAGAGGACCCCGAGATCATAGCAGCTGCGGCAGCACTTGGATTGACTGTAGCGGGTGCCATGAAACAAGCGTCCGAGATGGGTTTGACTCTTCGTGCCTTCTTAGGCCTTGAGGATGCGCCAGTATGTGAGATAGCATTACAATATGTGCGGAATGGGCCTCTCGTCGAGCCTGCGCGGGAAAAGAGTCTACCACCACAAATGCGAAATCTGCTACGTTGGTACAAGCAATTCATAACATGGGCCGACAAAGAATATGTTTATGCGGATGTTACAGATGAGCATCACACCAAACGGTACTCTGTAGAAATTCATATGAGTGAATTGTTCCAGCTGTTCAATCTGCGCGACCTCGACAAATCTATGCTGAGTTGCTACGTTCTGTAAGTGATTTATTTCTACCTCATCTCGTTCTTCATTGCCTGCACTATATATATATATTGTCCTAACTATATTGTTGCGTACGCTATTATGCAGATTGAAGATTTGGGAATGCAAAATAAGAAACATCCATGATGTTGGGTTCATTGACCCACATATCGTTAATGGACATGTGTTACAACATCACCCCGAAGACGTGGAGAAAGACCTGTACAAGTTTCTTAGAAAGCATCAACTCAAAAGTCATATTCTATTTCCTTACCATTTTGGGTGAGTGTTTCTCTCTTGTGCCCATTCTCTTTTGTTTACTCCATGCATGGTATGTCTAATCGATGAGTTATGCATGACTGTGCATGTAACGTGTCCGCAGGTTCCACTGGATTCTGCTAAATATTGAACTTCACACCTCCAGAGTTCTAATCATGGACTCTATGGATTCGGATCCAAAGCGTTGGGCCGACATGAGAAAAATGCTGCAAAAGTAATTATTTTCAATCATTTGAGCTCTATATCGATCGGTCTCTTTCGTTCATTTCCTAATATCAAGTAACTAATAATTTCCTTATTCATTTAATTTTCTTTGCCCTGTAGGGTTTGGAGACGGTTCTCAGAAGAAATTGTCGGTGAATTCAAACATGAGCTAGATTTCAGAAGGTTAGTTAATGTGGATAAGCAGCCACCGGGGACCAATCTATGTGGATACTATGTTTGTGAGAACATCCGGAGACACACCACTGAGCGGAAGGCATCGGATAGCGTGCGGAACGCGACGGATAACTTGCGGAGGAGGCTTAGTCCAGAAGCTCGCTTCCGACCAATTCAAGAAGAATTAGCAGGATTTTTCATGAGGGAAGTCATCAATCCTAAAGGAGAACACTATACCGAGGACGAAGAAATTTATATGCATACCCGAGATTGAAACTTGTACGAAGTTGTATATGGTCATCCATCCTAATTGTGTATGGAAACTTGTTCGAAGTTGTATATGGTCACCCGAGATTGAATATATATTATATATTCCTCTTGAATTCTTCTTGTTTGAAATTTCATATGCATGTATATAGTAGCGTAAAATATGTGTACTGAAACTTTATCAAAATTAAAATAAAACACAAAATATAATATAAAAGAAATAAAACACTCCAAACTAAAAAGAAACCAGGTTTAGGGGGGCTAAAACCCTAAACCTGCGGAGGAGCCCTTTAGTCCCGGTTGGCCACGAGAACCGGGACTAAAGGTCCTCCGCCCCGACGGACCACGGGCGCCCACGTGGACGGGCCTTTAGTCCCGGTCAGCCACAAGAACCGGGACTAAAGCCTTTAGTCGCGGTCCGTAAGAGGCGCGACTAAAGAGGGGGGTCTTTAGTCGCGCATATTTAGTCCCGGTTGCACAGCCGGGACTAAAGGCTGTTGCGAACCGGGACTAAAGGGCTTTTTTCTACCAGTGGTGGCGTTGGCGGAGCCATACCCTAAACCCTGGGACCGGTATCTGATACCATGAAAGCTGAATAAAACTGTTGCTTATTGATGATTTGGTGCGGCATACAAGAATATATAAGAGGGTACAAACCGACTTGAGGTAGGGGTACAAAACTGACTTAGACTATAAGTTGTATACCATAATGACTACTCTAACAAGTAATAAACCATCATAAACAACCACGCGTACGTAACCAAGCAGCATGAGCCTCAAAGTTTCAAAAAGAAGCAGCATGGGCCTCAAGGCCGTGTACCAGCACATAGTGGACAACATCCTCGCCGTTGTCACCGCATCCTGTCTCGTTGCCCTGGTGCGTCTCGATCCAGCGGAGCTCATCAGCTGGCTCCGTGAGCTCCCGCCAGCGCACCTGTTCTTGGCGGGCTTCGTCCCGGCCGCAGCAGCCACCGTGTACCTCATGCTTTGGCAGCGCGCGGTGTACATGATCGACTACGCTTGCACTCCTCCTACAACCGCCCGCTCGCCCGCATCCCAATGGCCTCCTTCGTCGAGCACACCAAGCATACGCCCACCATCGAGTTAATTAACTGGACGTACCTAGAGTATGTTACCTTTTGTCATTACCTTGACGTAGCATCGTCAGGGTGCACCTTTCATGGAGTTGTTTCTACTCCTTTTCGTGGGGCACATGCACAACAAGTAGTGGGACAACATAAGCCATGTTATAATTCACTGAAAAAGTTTCTGGAGAACGAAAAATAACCCCTTGGCTACTGTGTTGCTATCTAAGAACATTTATTGCAATAACTAGGAGTAGGACGTGTGTATTACTACCTCTTTTGAGGAGTGTATGTATTACTACCTCCGTCTGGGTTTATTAGTCCCCATCATATTTTCTGGTCAAAGTTTGACCATATACTTGAGTAGCAAAATGTTAATGCATGTCATAAAAAATATATTATTGGATTCATATTTGAATATAGTTTCCAATGATATTATTTTTGCAATGTATAACTTATATTTTATTAGTTACAATTATGGTCAAAATATAACCCAAAATACGAGGGGGATTAGTAAACCCAGACAAAATTTTTACCAAGTTTATAAACATTGTCATCATTTATGATACTTGAAATATGCTTTCATAATATATTTATTTACTAGTATTTATCTTTTTGCGTGGGCCAAACAAGTAGATGTGCATGGAAACAAGATCGATTATAACTCATGAGCAAGAAAATTTGGATCGAAGGAGAAAAAATCCATATTGCTCACCTATTGTTGTTGACGATAGATTTTTTTTCTTAAGTCATTCTTTAGGTTTGACCAATTTCATAGAGAAGTATCAGCACTACAACACCAAATCAATATCGACCTATCATAAAATATATATTCAGACTGTTTTTATTTGCTAGAGTTTTATTTTCTAATTTTAGCACGCGGCCTATAGCAAGTTGGTACGAGTTTGACCAATTTAGAAAAAGTATCAATATCTACAACATCAAATAAATATCATTAGACCTATCACAATATATATATATTCATACTATATTTATTTGCCAGAGTTTTTTATTTATTTTTTCGCACAAGGCCTATAGCAAGTAGATACAAGTGGGTAAGAACTGCCATGAGCGGTGCTCATATGTCACCATCCAATGGCCATTATTGCATTAATTTTGAATAGGATATGTGTACTATTGTCCTGTCTCATTCAAGGCTATGGATATGATTTAAGAGTAAAGGCCATATGGCCCTACTTTCTACAGAAAGCAACAGTCGAGGATACCAATGATCATTTAATAGCCTATCAAACCATTCAAACAAAACACCCCAAAAAGCACGTTTACCTGCGACAACAAGGAGGGGATGTGGCACCGGTAGGTGCTGTGAGAAAAGGGGAACTATCATACCCAATCGACCATCACACCCTAGTCGAAGAATGTTTGCCATGCTATGAATCTTCTCCCTTGGCTGCACCATCGCTTCTTTGCGCCTTCCATGAAATAAGAGCATCCACTACGATCACAAATTGATGGCTTTATACAATTATGGATTGACGAACTTGGAATTTAATACACAAAGACCAATTGTCTTCAATTTTGTTGGCGCCACACTAGGAACAAGGTTTAGCCACAAGATACACTATTCCATTTCACCAAAGACTGCAATGCAAAAGTCAAATGTGAAGAAGGTGTTTCATGTCTGGATAGGCATGATATACTTCCATTTCACCCAAGATGCTTACCAGGGGCAACACCTACTAGAAGAGTTGAGGGGGCAGCCCGTTCGCTAAAAGGTGATATGCAACAGGGATATACTTGTAGTATTGTATTGTCATCCATGCACACGAGCTGCCCGCTCAACTCAACCCTGCTGCATATCCCCTTTTTTCTCTAATTCGAGTGACTGATCATACAACCATCATTGTTGAACATGAAAGGAAAAAAATGCATGCGTTGTTAAGAGAATAGAAGGTGATATATGTGCACACATTGCTGCTAAGTGAGGCCCATGTAATACTAATTGGTACTAATGATGTGGCATTTTGCAGCCTCCTCTCTTGTCATCATATGATACAAAATTTCATCACAACCATGCAATTTGCCCCATCTCTCCCGTAGTTCCTCAAAAAAAGTCAACCACTGATCCGTGCTAATAATTATTTTCAACATCAAAGTTTAATTAAAATTGTATCCTTCCAGTGTTGCACCACCATCATTGTCATGGAGAACCAACCTGTGATTGGATGGTTAGGAGGGCAGACCTAGGATCAAACTCTAGGTTCGATGCTTTGGTGTCTCATAAATGTTGAATATTCTTTCAGTGGGAGGCGACGTTCCCATCGACCGTCAACCTCAAGACCCATCGGCTCAATATATCGGAGGTGCTCATAGTGGTAGGGCATGTGTGCATACATCCATAGGGATGAGTGTATGTATGTGTTCGTAAACATTTGCATTTGTACCGTGTTCCTCAAAAAATGTTGGGGAACGTAATAATTAAAAAAAATTCCTACGATCACGCAAGATCTATCTAGGAGATGCATAGCAACGAGACGGGAGAGTGTGTCCACGTAGCCTCGTAGACCGAAAGCGGAAGCGTTTACTAACGCGGTTGATGTAGTCGAACGTCTTCATGATCCAACCGATCCAAGTACCGAACGTACGGCACCTCCGTGTTCAGCACACGTTCAGCACGATGACGTCCCTCGAGCTCTTGATCCAGTAGAGGGTCAAGGGAGAGTTTCGTCAGGACGACGGCGGGGTGACGGTGTTGGTGATGTGATCCGCGCAGGGCTTCACCTAAGCACTACGACAATATGACCGAGGTGGTAAACTGTGGAGGGGGGGGGGCACCGCACACGGCTAAGAAACAACTGTTGTGCCTTTGGGGTGCCCCCGCCCCCATACATAAAGGAGGGGAGGAGGAGGCAGCCGGCCTAAAGGGGGCGCGCCAATGGGGGAGTCCTACTAGGACTCCAAGTCCTAGTAGGATTCGCCCCCTTCCTTTCCTTCTCTTGGAGGTGGAAGGGGGAAGGATAGGGAGTAGGAGAAGGAAAGGGGGGTGGCGCCCCCTTCCCTAAACCAATTCAGCCTCCTCCCTTGTGGGGGGTGCACCAGCCCCTTGTGGGCTGGTTAACCTCCCTCATATGGCCCATATGGCCCTTATCTTCCACCGGGGGGTTCCGGTAACCCCTCCAGTACTCCAGTATGTATCCGATACACTCTGGAATCCTTCCGGTGTTCGAATACTACCTTCCAACATATGAATCTTTACCTCTCGACCATTTCGAGACTCCTCGTCATGTCCGTGATCTCATCCGGGACTCCGAACAAACTTCGGTCACCAAAACTCATAACTCATAATACAAATCGTCATCGAACGTTAAGCGTGCCGACCCTACGGGTTCGAGAACTATGTAGACATGACCGAGACATATCTCCGATCAATAACCAATAGCGGAACCTGGATGCTCATATTGGTTCCTACATATTCTACGAAGATCTATATCGGTCAAACTGCATAACAACATACGTCATTCCCTTTGTCATCGGTATGTTACTTGCCTGATATTCGATCGTCGGTATCATCATACCTAGTTCAATCTCGTTACCGGCAAGTCTCTTTACTCGTTCCGTAATGCATCATCCCGTAACTAGCTCATTAGTCACATTGCTTGCAAGGCCTATAGTGATGTGCATTACCGAGAGGGCCCAGAGATACCTCTCCGATACTCGGAGTGACAAATCCTAATCTCGATCTATGCCAACGCAACAAACACCTTCGGAGACACTTGTAGAGCATCTTTATAATCACCCAGTTATGTTGTGACGTTTGATAGCACACAAGGTGTCCTCCGGTATTCGGGAGTTGCATAATCTCATAGTCAGAGGAATATGTATAAGTCATGAAGAAAGCAATAGCAATAAAACTTAGCGATCATTATGCTAAGCTAACGGATGGGTCTTGTCCATCACATCATTCTCCTAATAATGTGATCCCATTCATCAAATGACAACACATGTCTATGGTTAGGAAACTTAGCCATCTTTGATTAACGAGCTAGTCTAGTAGAGGCTTACTAAGGATAAACATGTATCCACAGATGTATCAAGTTTCCGGTTAATACAATTCTAGCATGAATAATAAACATTTATCATGATATAAGGAAATATAAAATAACAACTTCATTATTGCCTCTAGGGCATGTAGGGGAACGCGATAGAAAACGAAAATTTTCGGTATAGCGAGCACGCCCAGGACCACTATGGAGACTGCATACAAGGTTTGATCTGATCCGTACCGACTCGAAGCGCAGCGGAAGAAGAGTCGGTGTAGATCGTCGGTGCAGATCCCCGCAGCTAGGATTTACAACCTCCCAACCGCGAGGATGTACTCCCTCTCCGGACAGCCCTTCGGGAGGCGGTCGGACAGTCCCCCGAACAATGTCACGGACAGCCCTTCGGGAGGACCCTCGAAACTCGGACGGAGACTCGGACAGCCCTTCAGGAGGACACTCGAACAGCCCCTCGGGCAAAAGATCGAAACTACAATCTCTCTACGGGATTGCACACATACGGTGTCAGCTATCCGGCAGGGCTTCGCCGTCCAGAACTAGTTCCTGCCGGAACCCAGACAGCCTTACGGCTCTACGAAACTCTTTTCGTGGGAGGGAGAGAAGAAGCCAGATAATGCATGGCATGTGTATGAGAGCAAGGGATGAGCTTTGGGCTGCCCACTCCTCCTCTATTTATAGGAAAGCCAAGGGGTAGAGATGGCTCACAAAAACCCAACATGCCCATGCAAATGTCACACATGAAGGGCATAATGGGGAGTGAAGTGGAGCTCCATGGAGCCCCACACATGTGGCCGGCCAACCCCCTTGGGGGACCCCCATGAGGAGCATGCTTGGCCCCCAAGCCCTTCTAGAAGCCTTTTGGAGATATCCCAAAAGGTGACTCACCATAAAATATCCCAAAAAGCACTTTCACTATTCACGACGACATTTTTCAGCGTCTGTTCGAACTGAAAATATTTATGTGGGCTTAGAACATTTCCAGTACCCACCAAAATTATTTTCAACGCGTTCCGAAACAATTCCGGTTTAGTGATTTTCATCTGCGAAAAGCATCTGAAGTGGCTCCGGCAGCTCCGGAACATTTCCGGTTTTTATGTTAGAAAATTCCAAAAAGCCTCCAGAATGATTCTGGCATCCTCCAAGAATTATCAGGCATGTGCCGAAACCAATTTGACTTAATGGTGTATCCCGAAACAACTTTTCGGTATCATCGAAACTTATCCGATGACCTCTCTCTGCGGTACGATTCCGCTGTCCGAAACTTTTCGGTGTCCGAAACTTTTTCGGTGATTTTCTCTCAGACTCCCTGTCTAGTATTCAGCAGATAGATGACCCTTAAGCGTGTGACCCTATAGGTTCGGTGAAGTATAGACATGACCTGGAACCCCTTCCGATCAATGATCAACATCGGAGCCGTGGACACCCATATTGACCCCTATACCCACACGAATGAATATTCGAGTGAACCTCCAGTTGCAGCGAGCTATTCCTGTTGCTTCGCGATATGTCACAAACACCCGAGGTGAGATTTATTGCATGCCCATGGACGAACAATTTGTCCACCATGCAAGTTACCTCGTTACCGGTTTTGTTCTCTTTTCTCGTTTCCGTGTTCCGGCATCCCAGTGATCAAATCACAATGTGTCTGGCCAGACGATGATGGATAACGTTACACCGAGAGGGCCAGAGTATATCTCTCCATCGTTGGAGGAGCAAATCCCAATCTTGAGCTATCTTGTTACTTCCTATACTTTTCCGTGAACCCGAAAGCAGCCGTAATAGCCACCCAGTTACGGATGACGTTTAACAAACCCCAAAGTTCACGAAGCAAGCACGAAGGAACTTGATACTCTCATGGTCTAAGGAATTATGCAAACATTAACTATCTCAATGATATTAACCATAAACTTGTGACGAAGGTATCTCATAGCACAACATCAATCCGGGTTGATTCAACACAAGCGTTCTACCAAACTTGTGCCCTCAAAATTGCCGGCATAGTCATGCCCATGATCAGGAAACAGGATCATCATGCAATACTTGAGCTAGTCTTAGAGGCAAGACTAGGAATATATTTTACCGTTTATAATACCACACGTGCATATGAGTTCCCTCCGAGCCTCGTGGATATTGTAGACTCGAGAATCATTGCAGTTATAGCATGGATCATAAACATTCATTACAAACTTGGAGATACAAAATAACTGTTATTACTGCCTCTAGGGCATATCTCCTACAGACTCCCACTTGCACTAGAGTCATAATCCAGTTACATGGCTTCCCTAACACCAATGGCTATCCGGTGCTGCTCATGTTTTGCTCGTGGTAGAGGCTTTGTCATCGGGTCTGACACGTTCAGATCCGTGTGAACTTTGCGTACTTTCACTAAACCCTCTTCGACATGATGTCGAATGAGTTTATATTTGCGTTGAATATGTCTTGTCTTATGGTGCGAACTTGGCTCCCTTGCCTGAGCCACGGCGCCACTATTATCACAATAGATCTCCACCGGGTCCTGGGCACTAGGAACCACACCAAGGTCTTCAAGAAATTGTTTGATCCATACCGCCTCCTTGGAGGCTTCTGAAGCAGCAACATATTCCGCCTCCGTCGTAGAATCCGCCACAGTCTTTTGTTTGGAACTTTTCCAATCAACTGCGCCGCCGTTCAATATGAAAACGTAGCCTGATTGAGATTTGAAGTCATCTGGGTCAGTCATGAAGCCTGCATCAGTGTAACCACTTACAATGAGCTCTTCATCACCTCCGTACACAAGGAGTAAATCCTTGGTCCTTCTGAGGTACTTAAGAATACCCTTGACTGCGGCCCAGTGTTCCAACCCTGGATCACTTTGGTACCGGCTGCTAACACTTAGCGCATAGGAAACATCTGGTCTTGTACATAGCATGGCATACATAATAGAACCAACTGCCGAGGCATATGGAACATCATTCATTTGTACTCGCTCATCCAGAGTCCGAGGACTCTGATTCTTGCAAAGCACTGTGCCAGGTGACATGGGGAGTAGGCCTTTCTTGGAGTTCTCCATGTTGAACCTTTTCAACACCTTGTCAATGTACGTGCTTTGGCTAAGCGCTATCAGGCGTTTTGATCTATCTCTATAGATCCTGATGCCTAATACATATGCCGCTTCGCCTAAGTCTTTCATTGAAAAACTTTTCTTCAATGAGTCTTTTATTTCGCTAAGAAAATTCACGTCATTTCCAATCAACAATATGTCATCCACATACAAGATTAGAAATGCTTTTGCGCTCCCACTAAACTTCTTGTAAACACAAGATTCTTCGTCATTCCTGATGAAGCCAAACTCTTTGACCACTTCATCAAAACGAATGTTCCAGCTCCTTGATGCTTGCTTCAGACCATAAATGGCTTTCTGAAGTTTGCATACCTTTCCAGCATCCTCATGAATGACAAAACCTTCTGGCTGTATCATGTATACATCCTCTTTGAGGTTTCCATTTAGGAAAGCCGTTTTGACATCCATCTGCCATATTTCATAGTCGAAATAAGCAGCAATTGCTAGCAATATCCGAACAGACCTAAGCATAGCTACTGGCGAGAAAGTCTCGTCGTAGTCCACTCCTGGAACTTGTGTGAACCCTTTCGCGACAAGTCTAGCTTTGTGGATAGTAATGTTACCATCCGCGTCCGTCTTTCTTTTGAAAATCCATTTACAACCAATGGGCTTTACGCCTTCTGGAAGTTCTTCCAAGTTCCAAACTTGGTTTTCGTACATGGATTCCATTTCGGATCTCATGGCTTTGTGCCATTCTTTTGAGCTGGGCCCCGCCATCGCTTCCTTGTAGTGCGCAGGTTCATCGTCTTCAAGAATGAAGATTTCGTTATGAAACCACTCAGGTGGCTGGATAGCCCTACCTGATCTGCGCAGTTCAGTTAGAACATTGTCTGAAGTCTCCGCATCACATGCGACAACTTCCGGCTCGGTTGTAGGGATAATTAGCGGAATTTCTTCCGGTTCCTTAGCCATATCAACGGTTGCCGAAGATTCACTAATCTCATTGAGTTGTACTGTCCTCCCACTCACTTCTTTAGTGAGAAACTCGTTCTCAAGAAAGACTCCATGTTTTGCAACAAACACTTTGTTCTCGGAGGCGTGGTAGAAAGAATACCCAACTGTCTCCTTGGGATAACCTACAAAGTAACATTTGTCTGATCTGGGATCAAGTTTGCTTGGCTATAAACGCTTTACATAAGCTTCACAACCCCAAATTTTGAAAAACGACAGGTCGGGTTTCTTCCCGTGCCACATCTCATGTGGCGTCGTCTCAACAGATTTAGACGGTGCTTTGTTTAGTGTGTGAGCAGCAGTAAGTAGTGCGTGACCCCAAAAAGATATTGGAAGATTTGTAAGAGACATCATTGACCTTACCATGTCCAACAAGGTTCGGTTACGTCGTTCCGATACTCCATTTCTCTGTGGAGTTCCGGGAGGCGTAAGCTGTGAAACGATTCCACGATCACTCAGATGTTGGCCAAACTCATGACTAAGATATTCGCCTCCGCGATCAGACCGCAGAAACTTAATCTTTTTGTTACGATGATTTTCTACCTCATTCTGAAATTCTTTGAACTTTTCAAAGGTTTCCGATTTATGCTTCATTAAGTAGATATAGCCATACCTACTCAAATCATCAGTAAAAGTCACGAAGTAAAATATCCACCCCGTGCGCCTGTGTTCATTGGACCACATACATCACTATGTATTATTTCCAATAATTCACCCGCCCGTTCAGGATGACCCGTGAACGGCGTCTTGGTCATTTTCCCCATCAGGCAAGCTTCACATGTGTCAAATGATTCAAAATCAAGGGACGGTAAAACTCCATCTTTATGGAGTCTTTGCATGCGTTTCTTACCGATGTGGCCAAGGCGACAGTGCCACATGAAAGTGGTGGTGGTATCAGCCTTCTTAAGGCGTTTAGCATTCACGTTAAAGACATCATTTCCACATTCAAGATTTAGTATGAAAAGGCCCCCAACAATGGGTGCAAATCATAAAACATATCCTTACAATAAAGTGAACAACCATTGTTCTCAGACTTGTACGAATACCCATCGTGTACCAAACATGATCCGGAGATAATGTTTCTACACAACAGTGGAACAAAATAACAGTTACTTAGTTCTAAGATAAATCCTGAAGGGAGACGTAGAGGCATAATGCCGACGGCTTGAGCGGCGATCCCAGCGCCGTTCCCGACGCGCATCACGACTTCATTCTTTGCTAGCTTGCGCACCTTCTGAAGTCCCTGTATCGAGTTGCAAATGTGAGCAACCGATCCGGTATCAAATACCCAAGACTTAGAGTTTTCGCTAGCAAGCAAAACGTCAATGACATTAACTTGTATAACAATTATACCTTTTCCGGTTTTCCCGGTCTTCTTATCTTCCAGATACTTCTTGCAGTTTCTCTTCCAGTGTCCTGTGCCCTTGCAGTAGAAGCACTCAGTTTCATTCTTGGCTCCGCCCTTAGAGTTGCTTTGGGAGCCGGTCTTACCGGTGCCCTTGCCCTTCTTTGGCTTGCCTTTCTTCTTTTTGAAACTGGCGGTTTTATTCACAAGCAACACTTGCTTGCGATTTTTCCGCAGTCCTCCTTCTGTAGTTTTAGCATGGCGAGCACTTCTTCCGGCGTCTTCTCCATCCCTGTCATGTTGTAATTCATGACAAAACCGTCGTAAGACGGGGGGAGTGAAGAAAGCAACATGTCCATCATATGGCCAGGTGGAAGTGGAAATTCTAGGGCTTTAAGCCTTTCAGAATAGCCAATCATTTTGACCACGTGTTCGCCAACTGAACTACCCTCAGCCATCTTGCAATCCATCAAAGCCTTCATGATATCATATCGTTCAGACTTTGCGGTTTCCTTGTACAGAGCATCCAATTCCCGGATCATATCACGGGCTTTATGGAATTCAAAACATTTTTGAAGCCCTGGACTCATGCAAGCTAGCATGAGGCACTGCACTAAGTTGTGATCATCATCCTTACTGGCCCAGACATTTTGTTCATCTACCGGTGCATCTGCCGCCGGTTTAGCTAGAAGAGCAGTTTCAAGCACGTACAATTTCTTAGCGCTCCTGAGGACAATCCTCAGGTTACGGACCCAGTCCGCATAGTTGTTTCCAGTCGTAGCTAACTTCTCTTTCTCTAACATCGGGCCTAAGTTGAACGCGGTGTTGCGAGCCATTTGATCTACAACGAAGACACAAGTTTCACTTAGACTTTGTTTATAATGAAATTTGCACTAGTGAATAAACATTTTATTCTAAAATGCACTCCCACTCAAATCAATATCTCTCAAAATTGATTATGAGTGATTCAAGATCCGTGTCTTGATTGTTCGCCATTGGTGTAACACCACTGATGACGAAAATCTTAACCGGTAGGCCAACTTGCCAATCACATCACTATGTGACTCTTGTTCATCTTTCGATGCGTGTGTTCCAAGCTCATGACGGTCATGCCTGAACGTCAAGACAACCAAGTGATCTCGCTGCGAGGTCTCAACTCACCCGCCTCACACTTCTCTAATCGTTCGTACCCGTGTGACACGGCGCACCCCGAAAAGATAGGTGCCGTGACGGTGCTACACTTGGGAGAACACTATCTACTTGATATTTTTAAGTGAGAGATCACCCTAATAAAAGCGACTACCGCGCAATCAAGAAGGGTGCATCATAGGGGATAAACATCTCAGGCAATTCATAATTAGCATGATATGGTATAGCCCTTTCTGACGGAGAAGTCTTTCAATTCTTCGTCTTCGGCATTTGCGTCGGTGTTCACCTTCGCGAAGATTGCCACCACCTTGTCGATGCACCAGATAATATTGCTATCTCTATAGCTAATAAAATAAGTGCATTACTTAAGGTTGACACGCAGGTCATTAAAGTGCAATCATATGGCTCCAGCCATCATGCAGAATCATGACACGCAGGTCATGTTAGTTACATCATATAGTCATCTCATACATAATCAAATTGAATATGAGCATTGCTATACCACATCACATGCACATCCTGCAAAACCAAGTTAGACGCCTCTAATCGGTTCATGCAAAATTTTATTTTACGTGGCTTCTAAGGTTTTGACTTAAACCGCAGCTACCAACGTTTTATCATCAAGTATAATTATTCAAGTTGCTAGATTAACATCTCGGGGTGTATGAAACACGAGATAATTAAATCTCGAGCCCCATACTAAACTTCGTCATACGCATGACCCCCGTGCAGATCATATCTGCAATGCCCTTTCATCTGCGAATTTCATCTTTCTTTTGACTATGGCAGAACCCAAAGAACTGATAGCACTTCCATGATCAATCAGGATCACAGATTGCCAGAACTTTGTCAAATTCCACCATGCTGTCTCGAGATTGAGCAAACGCAAATTCTAGGGAAGCAACAAGAACGTCGGGTAACAGATTTCATCTGTCACCCGCATAAATAATTATCAGCAATAGATCTCATCTACTCCAAAATTATATTATGCAATACCCATACATCTCCATGTATTCTAGATCGTAACCTGCATCTACGCATAGCACGGCTCTTGATGCCACTGTAGGGGAACGCGACAGAAAACGAAAATTTTCGGTATAGCGAGCACGCCCAGGACCACTGTGGAGACTGCATACAAGGTTTGATCTGATCCGTACCGACTCGAAGCGCAGCGGAAAAAGAGTCGGTGTAGATCGTCGGTGCAGATCCCCGCAGCTAGGATTTACAACCTCCCAACCGCGAGGATGTACTCCCTATCCGGACAGCCCTTCGGGAGGCGGTCGGACAGTCCCCCGGACAATGTCACGGACAGCCCTTCGGGAGGACCCTCGAAACTCGGACGGAGACTCGGACAGCCCTTCGGGAGGACACTCGAACAGCCCCTCGGGCAAAAGATCGAAACTACAATCTCTCTACGGGGTTGCACACATACGGTGTCAGCTATCCGGCAGGGCTTCGCCGTCCAGAACTAGTTCCTGCCGGAACCCAGACAGCCTTACGGCTCTACGAAACTCTTTTCGTGGGAGGGAGAGAAGAAGCTAGATAATGCATGGCATGTGTATGAGAGCAAGGGATGAGCTTTGGGCTGCCCACTCCTCCTCTATTTATAGGAAAGCCAAGGGGTAGGGATGGCTCACAAAAACCCAAAATGCCCATGCAAATGTCACACATGAAGGGCATAATGGGGAGTGAAGTGGAGCTCCATGGAGCCCCACACATGTGGCCGGCCAACCCCCTTGGGGGACCCCCATGAGGAGCATGCTTGGCCCCCAAGCCCTTCTAGAAGCCTTTTGGAGATATCCCAAAAGGTGACTCACCATAAAATATCCCAAAAAGCACTTTCACTATTCACGACGACATTTTTCAGCGTCTGTTCGAACTGAAAATATTTATGTGGGCTTAGAACATTTCCAGTACCCACCAAAATTATTTTCAACGCGTTCCGAAACAATTCCGGTTTAGTGATTTTCATCTGCGAAAAGCATCTGAAGTGGCTCCGGCAGCTCCGGAACATTTCCGGTTTTTATGTTAGAAAATTCCAAAAAGCCTCCAGAATGATTCTGGCATCCTCCAAGAATTATCAGGCATGTGCCGAAACCAATTTGACTTAATGGTGTATCCCGAAACAACTTTTCGGTATCATCGAAACTTATCCGATGACCTCTCTCTGCGGTACGATTCCGCTGTCCGAAACTTTTCGGTGTCCGAAACTTTTTCGGTGATTTTCTCTCAGACTCCCTGTCTAGTATTCAGCAGATAGATGACCCTTAAGCGTGTGACCCTATAGGTTCGGTGAAGTATAGACATGACCTGGAACCCCTTCCGATCAATGATCAACATCGGAGCCGTGGACACCCATATTGACCCCTATACCCACACGAATGAATATTCGAGTGAACCTCCAGTTGCAGCGAGCTATTCCTGTTGCTTCGCGATATGTCACAAACACCCGAGGTGAGATTTATTGCATGCCCATGGACGAACAATTTGTCCACCATGCAAGTTACCTCGTTACCGGTTTTGTTCTCTTTTCTCGTTTCCGTGTTCCGGCATCCCAGTGATCAAATCACAATGTGTCTGGCCAGACGATGATGGATAACGTTACACCGAGAGGACCCGAGTATATCTCTCCATCGTCGGAGGAGCAAATCCCAATCTTGAGCTATCTTGTTACTTCCTATACTTTTCCTTGAACCCGAAAGCTGCCGTAATAGCCACCCAGTTACGGATGTCGTTTAACAAACCCCAAAGTTCACGAAGCAAGCACGAAGGAACTTGATACTCTCATGGTCTAAGGAATTATGCAAACATTAACTATCTCAATGATATTAACCATAAACTTGTGACAAAGGTATCTCATAGCACAACATCAATCCGGGTTGATTCAACACAAGCGTTCTACCAAACTTGTGCCCTCAAAATTGCTGGCATAGTCATGCCCATGATCAGGAAACAGGATCATCATGCAATACTTGAGCTAGTCTTAGAGGCAAGACTAGGAATATATTTTACCGTTTATAATACCACACGTGCATATGAGTTCCCTCCGAGCCTCGTGGATATTGTAGACTCGAGAATCATTGCAGTTATAGCATGGATCATAAACATTCATTACAAACTTGGAGATACAAAATAACTGTTATTACTGCCTCTAGGGCATATCTCCTACAGGGCATATTTCCTTCAGTCTCCCATTTGCACTAGAGTCAATAATCTAGTTCACATCGCCATGTGATTTAACACCAATAGTTCACATCACCATGTGATTAATAACCATAGTTCACATCGCCATGTGACCAACATCCAAAAGGGTTTACTAGAGTCAGTAATCTAGTTCACATTGCCATGTGATTAACACCCAAGGAGTACTAAGGTGTGATCATGTTTTGCTTCTGAGAGATGTTTAGTCAACGGGTCTGCCACATTCAGATCTGTATGTATTTTGCAAATTTCTATGTCTACAATGCTCTGCACGGAGCTACTCTAGCTAAATGCTCATACTTTCAATATGTATCCAGATCGAGACTCAGAGTCATCCAGATTGGTGTCAAAGCTTGCATCGACGTAACTCTTTACGACAAACTCTTTTATCACCTCCATATCCGAGAAAATATTTCCTTAGTCCTCTAAGGATAATTTTGACCGCTGTCCAGTGATCTACTCCTAGATCACTATTATACTCCCTTGCCAAACTCATGCTAAGGTATACAATAGGTCTGGTACACAGCATGGCATACTTTATAGAACCTATGGCTGAGGCATAGGGAATGACTTTCATTCTCTCTCTATCTTCTGCCGTGATCGGGCTTTTGAGTCTTACTCAACTTCACAGCTCGCAACACAGGCAAGAACTCCTTCTTTGACTGTTCCATTTTAAACTACTTCAAAATCTTGTCAAGGTATATACTCATTGAAAATTCTTTATCAAGCGTCTTGATCTAGATCTCGATGCTCAATATGTAAGTAGCTTCACCGAGGTCTTTCTTTGAAAAACTCCTCTCAAACACTCCTTTATGCTTTCCAGAAAATTCTACATCATTTCCGGTCAACAATATGTGATCCACATATACTTATCAGAAAGGCTGTAGTGCTCGCACTCACTTTCTTGTAAATACATGCTTCACCACAAGTCTGTTTAAAACTATATGCTTTGATCAATTCATCAAAGCGTATATTCCAACTCCGAGATGCTTGCACGAGTCGATAGATGGATCGCTGGAGCTTGCACACTTTTTAGCACCTTTAGGATTGAGAAAACCTTCTGGTTGCATCATATACAACAAATCCATTAAGGAATGCAATTTTGACATCCATTTGCCAGATTTCATAAAATGTGGCAATTGACATGATTCAGACAGACTTTAAGCATCGCTACGAGTGAGAAAATCTCATCGTAGTCAACACCTTGAACTTGTCGATAACTTTTTGCGACAAGTCGAGCTTTGTAGATAGTAACACTACCATCAGCGTCCGTCTTCCTCTTGAAGATCCATTTATTATCAATGGCTTGCCGATCATCGGGCAAGTCCACCAAAGTCCACACTTTGTTCTCATACATGGATCCTATCTCAGATTTCATGGCCTCAAGCCATTTTGTGGAATCTGGGCTCATCATCGCTTCCTCATAGTTCGTAGGTTCGTCATGGTCTAGTAACTTGACTTCCAGAACATGATTACCGTATCACTCTGGTGCGGAACGTGCTCTGGTTGACCTACGAGGTTCGGTAGTAACTTGATCTGAAGTTTCATGATCATCATCATTAGCTTCCTCACTAATTGGTGTAGGCATCACTGGAATTGATTTCTTTGATGAACCACTTTTCAATTCGGGAGAAGGTACAATTACCTCATCAAGTTCTACTTTCCTCCCACTCACTTCTTTCAAGAGAAACTCCTTCTCTAGAAAGGATGCATTCTTAGCAATGGATATCTTGCCTTCGGATCTATGATAGAAGGTGTACCCAACATTTTCCTTTGGGTATCCTATGAAGACACATTTCTCCGATTTAGGTTCGAGCTTCAGGTTGAAGCTTTTTCACATAAGCATCGCAGCCCCAAACTTTAAGAGACAACAGCTTAGGTTTCTTGCCAAACCATAGTTCATACAGTGTCGTCTCAATGGATTTAGATGGTGCCCTATTTAATGTGAATGCAGCTGTCTCTAATGCATAACCCCAAAACGATAGTGGTAAATCGGTAAGAGACATGATAGATCTCACCATATCTAATAAAGTACGGTTACGATGTTCGGACACACCATTACACTGTGGTGTTCCATGTGGCGTGAGTTGTGAAACCATTCCACATTGTTTTAAATGAAGGCCAAACTCGTAACTCAAATATTCGCCTCCGCGATCAGATCATAGAAACTTTATTTTCTTGTTACGATGATTCTCAACTTCACTCTTAAATTCTTTGAACTTTTCAAATGTTTCAGACTTGTGTTTCAGTAAGTAGATATACCCATATCTGCTTAATCATCTGTAAAGGTCATAAAATAATGATAACTGTCGCGAGCCTCAACACTCATCGGACCGCATACATCGGTATGTATTATTTCCAATAAGTCAGTGGCTCGCTCCATTGTTCCGGTGAACGGAGTTTTAGTCATCTTGCCCATGAGACATGGTTCGCAATCATCAAATGATTCATAATCAAGTGATTCCAAAAGTCCATCCGCATGGAGTTTCTTCATGCGCTTTACACCAATATGACCTAAACGGCAGTGCCACAAATATGTTGCACTATCATTATTAACTTTGTATCTTTTGGCGTCAATATTATGAATATGTGTATCACTGCGATCGAGATTTAGTAAACCATTTACATTGGATGTAAGACCATAGACGGTTTTATTCATGTAAACAGAACAACAATTATTCTTGACTTAAATGAATAACTGTATCGCAATAAACATGATCCAATCATATTCATGCTCAACGCAAACACCAAATAACATTTATTTAGGTCCAATACTAATCCCGAAGGTAGAGGGAGTATGCGATGGTGATCTTATCAACCTTGGAATCACTTCCAGCACACATCGTCACCTCGCCCTCAACTAGTCTCTGTTCATTTTGTAACTCCTGCTTCGAGTTACTAATCTTAGCAATTGAACCGGTATCAAATACCCAGGGCCGGGCTACTATGAACACTAGTAAAGTACACATTAATAACATGTATATCAAATATACCTTTGTTCACTTTGCCATCCTTCTTATCCGCCAAGCATTTGGGGCAGTTCCGTTTCTAGTGACCATTCCCTTTGCAGTAGAAGCACTCAGTTTCAGGCTTAGGTCCAGCTTTGGGCTTCTTCACGGGAGTGGAAACTTGCTTGCCATTCTTATTGAAGTTCCCTATCTTTCCCGTGCTCTCTTTTCTTGAAACTAGTGGTCTTGTTAACAATCAACACTTGATGCTCTTTCTTGATTTCTACCTTCGTTGATTTCAGCATCGCGAAGAACTTGGGAATCGTTTTCGTCATCCCTTGCTTATTATAGTTCATCACGAAGTTCTAGTAACTTGGTGATAGTGATTAGAGAACACTGTCAATCACTACCTTATCTGGAAGATTAACTCCCAGTTGATTCAACTGATTGTAGTACCCAGACATTCTGAGCACATGCTCACTAGCTGAGCTATTCTCCTCCATCTTGTAGGCAAAGTACTTGTCAGAGGTCTCATACCTCTCGACACGGGCATGAGTCTGAAATACCAATTTCAGCTCTGGGAACATCTCATATGCTCTGTGGCGTTCAAAACGGTTTTTGAAGTCCTGGTTCTAAGCCACAAAGCATGGTGCACTAAACTATCAAGTAGTCATCATACCGAGCTTGTCAAACGTTCGTAACGTCTGCATCTGCTCCTACAATAGGTCTGTCACCTAGCGGTGCATCAAGGACATAATTCTTCTGTGCAGCAACGAGGATAATCCTCAGATCACGGATCCAGTCCACATCATTGCTACTATCATCTTTCAACTTAGTTTACTCTAGGAACATATCAAAAATAAAACAGGGAGCTATATGCGAGCTATTGATCTACAACATAGATAAGCAAAAACAATCAGGTACTAAGTTCATGATAAATTAAAGTTCAATTAATCATATTACTTAAGAACTCCCACTTAGATAGACATCCCTCTAGTCATCTAAATGATCACGTGATCCATATCAACTAAACCATGTCCGATCATCACGTGAGATGGAGTAGTTTCCAATGGTGAACATCTCTATGTTGGTCATATCTTCTATATGATTCACGTTCGACCTTTCGGTCTCAGTGTTCCGAGGCCATATCTGCATATGCTAGGCTCGTCAAGTTTAACCCGAGTATTCTGCACATGCAAAACTGGCTTGCACCCGTTGTATATGAACGTAGAGCTTATCACACCCGATCATCACGTGGTGTCTCGGCACGACTAACTGTAGCAACGGTGCATAATCAGGGAGAACACTTATACCTTGAAATTTAGTGAGGGATCATCTTATAATGCTACCGCCGTACTAAGAAAAATAAGATGCATAAAAGATAAGCATGACATGCAATCAAAATATGTGACATGATATGGCCATCATCATCTTGTGCCTTTGATCTCCATCTCCAAAGTACCGTCATGATCTCCATCGTCAACGGGTTGACACCTTGATCTCCATCGTAGCATCGTTGTTGTCTCGCCAATTATTATTTTTACGACTATCGCTACCGCTTAGTGATAAAGTAAAGCAATTGCGTGGCGATTGAATTTCATACAATAAAGCGACAACCATAAGGATCCTGCCAGTTGCCGATAACTACTACAAAACATGATCATCTCATGCAACAATTTATATCTCATCACGTCTTGACCATATCACATCACAACATGCCCTGCAAAACAAGTTAGACGTCCACTACTTTGTTGTTGCAAGTTTTACGTGGCTGCTACGGGCTTTTAGCAAGAACCGTTCTTACCTACGCATCAAAACCACAACGATTTTTCGTCAAGTGTGTTGTTTTAACCTTCAACAAGGACCGGCTGTAGTCAAACTCGATTCAACTAAAGTTGGAGAAATAGACACCCGCTAGCCACCTGTGTGCGAAGCATGTCAGTAGAACTAGTCTCATGAACGTGGTCATGTAATGTCGGTCCGGGCCACTTCATCCAACAATACCACCTAATCAAAGTAAGATGTTGATGGTAAGCAGTATGACTATTATCGCCCACAACTCTTTGTGTTATACTCGTGCATATATTATCTACGCATAGACCTTGCTCGGATGCCACTGTTGGGGAACGTAGTAATTCAAAAAAATTCCTACGATCACGCAAGATCTATCTAGGAGATGCATAGCAACGAGACAGGAGAGTGTGTCCACGTACCCTCATAGACCGGAAGCGTAAGAGTTTAGTAACGCGTTTGATGTAGTCAAACGTCTTCACGATCTAACCGATCCAAGTACCGAACGTACAGCACCTCCGTGTTCAGCACACGTTCAGCACGATGACGTCCCTCGAGCTCTTGATCCAGTAGAGGGTCGAGGGAGAGTTCCGTCAGCACGACTGCGTGGTGACGGTGTTGGTGATGTGATCCGCACAGGGCTTCGCCTAAGCACTACGGCAATATGACCGATTTGGTAAACTATGGAGGGGGGCACCGCACACGGCTAAGAAACAACTATTGTGCCTTTGGGGTGCCCCCACCCCATATATAAAGGAGGGGAGGAGGAGGCGGCCGGCCTAAAGGGGGCGCGCCAATGGGGGAGTCCTACTAGGACTCCTAGTCCTAGTAGGATTCGGCCTCCCCTCCTTCTCTTGGAGGTGGAAGGGGGAAGGAGAGGGAGTAGGAGAAGGAAAGGGGAGTGGCGCCCCCTTCCCTAAACCAATTCGGCCTCCTCCCTTGTGGGGGGCACACCAGCCCCTTGTGGGCTGGTTAGCCTCCCTCATATGGCCCATATGGCCCATATCTTCCACCCGGGGGTTCCGGTAACCGCTCCGGTACTCCAGTATGTATCCGATACACTCCGGAACCCTTCCGTTGTCCGAATCTACCTTCCAATATATGAATCTTTACCTCTCGACCATTTTGAGACTCCTCGTCATGTCCGTGATCTCATCTGGGACTCCGAACAAACTTTGGTCACCAAAACACATAACTCATAATACAAATCGTCATGGAACGTTAAGCATGCGGACCCTACGGGTTCGAGAACTATGTTGACATGACCGAGAAACATCTCCAGTCAATAACTAATAGCGGAACCTGGATGCTCATATTGGTTCCTACATATTCTACGAAGATCTTTATCGGTCAAACCGCATAACAACATACGTCATTCCCTTTGTCATCGGTATGTTACTTGCCCGAGATTCGATCGTCGGTATCATCATACCTAGTTCAATCTCATTACCGGCAAGTATGTTTACTCGTTCCGTAATGCATCATCCCATAACAAACTCATTAGTCACATTGCTTGCAAGGCTTATAGCGATGTGCATTACCGAGAGGGCCCAGAGATACCTCTCCGATACTCGGAGTGAAAAATCCTTATCTCGATCTATGCCAACCCAACAAACACCTTCGGAGACACCTGTAGAGCATCTTTATAATCACCCAGTTACGTTGTGACGTTTGATAGCACACAAGGTGTTCCTCCGGTATTCGGGAGTTGCATAATCTCATAGTCAGAGGAATATGTATAAGTCATGAAGAAAGCAATAGCAATAAAACTTAGCGATCATTATGCTAAGCTAACGGATGGGTCTTGTCCATCACATCATTCTCCTATGATGTGATTTCATTCATCAAATGACAACACATGTCTATGGTTAGGAAACTTGACCATCTTTGATTAACGAGCTAGTCTAGTAGAGGCTTACTAGGGACATGGTGTTTTGTCTATGTATCCACACATGTATCAAGTTTCCGGTTAATACAATTCTAGCATGAATAATAAACATTTATCATGATATAAGAAAATATAAAATAACAACTTTATTATTGCCTCTAGGGCATATTTCCTTCAAAAACATCATTGTCATGAGCAAATAGTGACTTGATGTGATATGTCCGGCTAGCATTTTTATCATCACATCAGTGTTTAACTAAATGATAAACCAAGGAAAGTGAAGGTACCCAGTGACCCCATGCAAGTCAGTTTCACTTTGAATCCCATTAAGAAGGCATGTACAAGCGACCAAAACGTATGGTTTACAATATCCCTATTGTCCAGAGATGTTCACCCAAACATTAATAAGTTGGAGATTTTTCTCAGAATATTAGCCATATGCCAATTGCAAATTCGGAAAAAATGGATCCAGTTGGGTGATGGAAGCGATGGAACTAATGGCATATCAATGGTTCATCAGGGTCTTGTGCCTCCAGTAGCCGTCTACTATCTTGAAGTAATATTTGTAATATTCATGACTTAAATCCCCCCCCCCCCCCCCCCAAGAGGCGACCGATGGAGGTGCAGACACACACATGCATAAAAATTGTAATTGCCCGAATGGGAGATCTTGATAGGTCCCATAAAGTGACCCCGTGTAGTGAACATGAAATCAGTTGAACGGCAATCAATGCGAATAGGGATCGTACAACTACAAATGTCGATATTCCTCACCCTAAAAAAATTACTGCAATCATAGATCCGATGCTGGAGAGACAGGAGAAGAGGAGGATGAGGAGTACATATCAGGGGAGGGCATGAAAACAAAGTAGCAAGGATGCATTGTCAGGTGGGGCCAGATTGTCATTTTTGTTGATAAAATGCTTCAACTGTGAGATTTGGATAGGATGTAAAAGATGAGGACAAAACCTACGGTTTTCCCATCGACCACGCTATTTGGGCATGCTGCAAAACTGCAGCCACAAAATCTATAGTTTTGTATATATAGCTTTGTGCCATTTAACTCTTTGCATCGTATCAAGTCCACAAATATAAAATAAGTCATTGCTGGAAATGTGATATTACCAAGTTTTATACTCCTCTATAAATAAAGTTGCACATATTATTAAAGAGGGTCTATTTGTTAATGCGCTTATTTATTAGTATCATTCAACGAATGTGGATCGTTATGCAAGAAAATATGGTGGTTACATGTTTTCAAATTATGTGCATTTTCTTGTGTAGGTATGTGCGACCCGACTTTTGTATATTTCTAAAAAAAATGTGCACGTGTACATGATGGAAATGTGCAACATGGCTGATAAAGAAATTGATACCTCTCAGTCACCCTTTTTGAAATGTACAACTAGTAATGTTAACCATTAGAAGCCACCTATAGCAAACAGGGTTCAACATTTCGTGGACGCGTTTTTTCTTTAGTTACTTTTAAAAAAAAAATCAGCCAATCGTTCGTGTCAATACATTATTTCAACATCAGAGTTTAACCAAAATGGTACCCTGTTTACGATTCAACATTTCCTGGGCGCAATTTTTCTTTAGTTCTTTAAGAAAATCAGCCAACGGTTGGTGTCGACATTTTTTTTCAACATCAGATTTTAATGAAAACAGTGACTTGACGTGAGATGTATTATTCGGCATTTTCCACATCAGATCAGTATTTAATTAAAACTGTACCCTACAGGGCACCAACAACATCGTCTCATCAATTCGCTGCTAACCAAAATCATCAAACGGAAAACGCCTGACCACTGACTTACCCATCCGATATACTATAAGTGAATTGCTTGACTTACCCATCAATTCGCTGCTAACCAGAATCATCAATTGGAAAACGCCTACCGCTGACTACAAGTGCAAGCACTAGGCTAAATAGTGCCCAATTGTTTACAATGTGACTGATTTTTTGTTATGTGTTGTTTTTTCCTTTTCCCTGCAAACAGAAACATATATAATATTAAAAGATTTTTTAAGGAAGAAAATTTAAAAATCTGTGGTCTAGATAATAGCAAAAGCGGACTATTTTTTTTTGACCGAGGCAATGTATTTGCCTTGTTCATTAATTAAGCAGAAGTGAATTACCCATTAATTGACGGAAGACCGGGCAAAAAACATTACAACATGAACACCTTCCCAATAGTGCCACTCTTCTTACTTTTGCTCTGGAATGATTTGTCCTTAGGATGCCGGAACGATGGCTAGCGCACACCCTCTTTCTCTTGTCCCCGATTGCTATCATCTTGGCAGATGTAGGTCTAGCAACGTCCGAGCTGGCGATGAATCCACGAAGCTTTTTAGTGAAGAGAGCCCAAGTGCCAACTCACCGGATGCCGCAACCTAGTCACCTGTGGGAACTATCTGGCTGATGAGCTCAGGCAGGTGGAAGACACCTGCGCCCAAACGGCCAATCCTCCACGCTGGGCTTCGACGGTGGTGGTGTGGGTGGCGCCATATATAACCACCGTCGAGGTCACAAGTGAGTCCACATGTACCATCGACAGAGGCGAAGCGGGCTCCTCACACATCGTCTATAGCCCGGGCATGATGTGCAGCACCGGAGCCACAACCTCGCTATATAAGTGCAAGCTCTAAACACACCAAAGACACCCACACGTAAGTAACCCCTCATACAAGAAAAGCACAAACAACCACACGTACGTAACCAAGCAGCATGAGCCTCAACGTTCCAAAAAATAGCAGCATGCGCCTCAAGGCCGTGTACCAGCGCATCGTGGACAACTTCCTCGCCGTTGTCACCGCCGCCATCTCCAGTTACTCTCTCGTCGCCCTGGTGCGGCTCGGACCAGCAGAGCTCATCAGCTGGCTCCGTGAGCTCCAGCTTCAGCCAGCGCACCTCTTCTTGGCGGGGTTCGTCCCGGCCGCAGCGGCCACCGTGTACCTCATGCTTCGGCCGCGTGCGGTGTACCTCATCGACTACGCCTGCTTCCACTCCTCCTCCAACCGCCCGCTCGCCCGCATCCCCATGGCCTCCTTCGTCGAGCACACCAAGCATACGCCCACCATCGACGCCCGCAGCGTCCGGTTCATGTCGCGGCTGCTGCAGCGCTCCGGGCTCGGGGAGGAGACATGCCTGCCGGCGGCGCACAACTACGTCCCCACGCACGAGTACTGCACCCTCGAGAACGCACGCGACGAGTTCGAGCTCGTCGTCTTCTCGGCCATCGACGACCTGCTCGCCAAGACCGGCGTCGCCCCAGACACCATCGGCACACTCGTCCTCAACTGCAGCCTCTTCTGCCCCACGCCGTCCTTGGTCGACATCATCGTTAACAAGTACAACCTGCGCAGCGACATCCGCAGCATCAACCTCTCCGGCATGGGTTGCAGGTTCTCACTTTCAGTGCAATTTCGTTGAAATTTTGGTACATACATAATAATTGTGTTTCGGTCAAAATATTTCAACAATTTCGGCAGTACACACAAATTCTATATATATATATATATAATATTTTTTCAAATAATTTGTTGGATCCTAGTGAATTTCAATTGAAATTCCAATCCTTTGGCCCAAATGAAAACCAAAATACTGGATTTCAGTGAAATTTAGTGATTTCCGCAACTGCTAAAATATTGTTGAAACTAAAAATTTAAAATCATCGCAGTGCGGGGCTGATCGCCGCGGGGCTTGCCAGGACCCTCCTGCAGGTTCTTCCCCGAGGCGCCTGCGCGCTGGTCGTCTCCACGGAGACCATCACGCCGAACTACTACGTCGGCAACGAGCGCGCCATGCTCCTGCCCAACTGCCTATTCCGCGTCGGCGGAGTGGCCGCGCTGCTGTCGACGTCCCCCATGAATGCCCGGTTCCGCCTAAAGCACGTTGTGCGCACCTTCACGGGCGCGAACGACGACGGTGCCTACCGGTGCGTGTTCCAAGAGGAGGACGACCAAGGGAACGTCGGGATCAACCTCAGCAAGAACCTGATGGTTGTCGCAGGGAGCTCGCTCCAGGCCAACATCACTGAGATCGGGCCGCTCGTCCTGCCGGCATCCGAGCAGCTTCTCTTCGTCCTCTCCTTCATCGCACGCAAGGTGCTTGGCGCGCGCATCAAGCCCTACATCCCGGACTTCTCCACGGCGTTCGAGCACATGTGCATTCACGCCGGCGGCCGTGCCGTCATAGACCAGTTGCAGAAAAAGCTCCGCCTCTCCGACCAGCAGGTGGAGGCGTCGCGGATGACACTGCACCGGTTCGGAAACACGTCGAGTAGCTCGCTGTGGTACGAGCTCGCCTACGTCGAGGCCAAAGGCCGGATGCGCAAGGGCGACCGCGTTTGGATGATCGGCTTCGGCTCAGGGTTCAAGTGCAACAGCGTGGTGTGGGAGTGCATCCAACCAGCTGCCCGCGACACCGATGGGCCATGGACCACGTCTATCCACAGGTATCCGGTGGACATTCCCGACGTGCTAAAATAAGTCAAATTCATGAATTGTGACCAAGTTTATGGAGAAAATTATCTCTGTCTACTACCAAATATGTACGATATTAAATAAAAATATATTGCATGAATCTAGTGAAATTGATTTGGTATCATAGATGTTGATATTTTTTTAATAAACTTGGTCAAAGTTTACAAAGTTTGACTTTCAAAATTGTAATATGCACTATATTTTGGGATGGTGGGAGTACTACATAATAAGTGCAAAAACCAACACAATCGCCTAAATAATCACGTGAGATGTCGTGAGAAACCTTAATTAGTTGTAGTTACTTAGTTTTGTAAATCGGGGTTGGAGTTGTATTCCGGATGGCATCCTATTGTCTTGTGTCATCTTGGGTGTCAGTGTCGGTCTAATATAAAGCTATGGAAAATATCCTAAAAAGCCGCAAGTTATCGTGGCACCAAAATATTTTCTCTCATCGTGTTCTTGCATGTGCTGACAACGACTAGATTGCATCTGACCGGAGAAGGTCGAAACTGGCATCAATGCTTGTAGAATAAGCTTGAGTTTATTGGATGTTAAGTTTATGAGTCCACGATGGCTGTGTTTGTCATCCAGCGTTCCGTTTTAGCTCAAAGGTGGCGGCGGCGATTCTGGTCTTCTATTTCCTCTTTCTGTGCTCTTCTTCTTCTTTGGCTTTGGAAGAACCAAGAGGCACAACATTCTTTCTTGCAATTGGTGGGACCCCGGCAACAACACTTTCAAAAGTCTTAACATGTCACTCGATCAACACGTACCTCTTGAATTTCAGAGATATATTTGCAAACTGTTTCCACGTAGGAACTCTAAATGAGTATGGCAGTGAATAGTTAGGAATCTATACAACACTAAGAGCAGTCTGCCTGTAGTGTTTACAACTCTCGACTTCCTTTCAAAGCTTCGCGTTGTATCGCCTAGTCCATTCTGGTTTACGAATGATGAAACGTAAAGAGTAGCACTCATGGTGATAGCACCTTGGGTGTCCTGATGTTTCCATCTGAAACACGCCGGTGATTCAGGTTCAGATGACTTTGGTGGCTCGACATACGATGATACTGCGACTTGATCGGTAAACCAATCTCCTATAGGTTACAGGAGATGTTGGAAGTACGAACAGCCCGACAACAAAGGACTATTTCCCTGTAGAAAAATTATAAGCAAGTATGAATATGATTTAAAAAAGTTGGATATTGCAACCATAGGTGAAGAAGTCACAAAAGTTAGGTTTCAAAATTTGTCTTGACATAATGTCTAGACACAAACAAGATATACAAAGTTACTTTAATAGCTAGTTTTCAGACGTGTTTGGTTAGATATACAAAGTTACTTTAATAGCTAGTTTTCAGACGTGTTTGGTTTCCCACAAAGTTTCATACACGTGGTTCGGGGCAATAGAAAACCGGCCTGTTTTGTGCCCACGAGTAAGGCTAGGCTGCATGGCACGAAACTCAAAGCACTCTCCTGCCTCGAGTGTTCATCCGAGCTAGCTAGGCCCGAGCAACCACAAGGGAGTGCACGTGGTGGCTCTCTCGGCGCACCGGTAACCAAACAGCCGAACATTGCAGCACATACATGCAACCAAACACCATTCTTGTGTTTTTACGTACATGAAACATAGACCTTTGTGGTCAACCAAGCACAGTGCACAACATAGTTCTCCAGCTAGCCTCCGTTGGGTTAAGGTTCCAAAAAACGCAAATATACCTTGGGTAACCGAACATGACCCTAAATGCAGAACGTATTGAGCGGGGGCATGCACGCATGGATGGCCATCTCTAATAAAAAAAACTGCAAATAGGCCACCTCTAATAAAATGAAGGATAGCGAAAGATAATGAGTGGATTGGTTCCTAGACCATCTCCTCGCTGTTTTTCATTTCCATGTATGACTGTACTCTGCCATTGCTTTGACGCCATTTTCGTGGCTTGATTGGGTCACTTGTGATTTATCAGGCTTTTAGGATGGATTCAAAGTTTCAACATCTTCACTCATAGAAAACTAGCATTCTTCAAATCATTCTTTTTGACAATCAACTCTTTATCACCGGTGCATGAGCTCCTCCCGTGTTGGCTTCAATATCCTTGATAACGGAGTTGCTGTCAGAACAAATTAGAATGTGGGTCACCATTAGATTAGAAGCTAAAGAACGAGCTTCACGGCATGCCATAGCCTCAAGAACTGCAACATCAATGACTCCATTGTCTGTGATAGAAGATGAACCCATATATTTTCCATCACGATCACAGCATACCACAGCCACCTCTCCTTGTCCACCTTGCATGTTGACTGCACCATCTACATCATTTTTGAAGAAACAGTGATGCGGGGGAGACCATGGCAAACACCAAATTCACCAATAGTGGCAATAGGTCTCATCTCCGATTTGGAACTTGATCAAGATCACTGATGAAGATTTTCAGAAACATGTGAGTATACATGGGCTTGAAGATATTATCTTGTATCAATTTTCGACGTGCCGTCCAAATTTTCAATAGTGTCACTGGGGCTAGAGTAAAGTCTGCATGTGATAACAAGCCCATTAGTGTAATTAACCATTGCTTGGTGCTGCATTCTTTAGTGTCTATCATGTGTTCCACGACTTCCTCTTTTGAAAGAGCCCATACACATCTTTACATTGAGCAACCTTTAAGTGCATGAGGCCATGAGTCTTCACTTCTACATAGAGAGCAATTATGGTAGCCATATTTCTATTTTCAAGAAAATAATGAGTCATAAGGGACTGCCGAGCGAGACGCCATAGAAATACCCGAAGCTTTGATGGAACTTGAGTACTCCAAAGATCGTTAGTGGTGGCTCTTCCACGAGACAGGCTGTTTCATGGCACCGGTTCGCTGTGATGGCTGCTAAAGGCGGCAGTATGATCCGGTACATCAACTCTTCTCTCTGTTTCTCTCACTCACTACTCAGTTTTTTTCCATCTAACTTGATACGTACAGATCACTTGGTCCTTGACTGCTCAGTTATGTAAAATCAACTACATTTTTTTTTAGTTTTGGAAAAGGTGGTTAAATAAAAAAAATCACAAACTTAAAAAATGTTCACGAATTAAAAAGAATTGCGAATTCAAAAAAAGTTCATGATATCAAAAAGGTTCATGGATTCAAAAAAGGTTTAATAAAGTCAAATAAGTTCAAGAATTAAAAAAAAGTTTTTGAATTTCAAAATATTTTCATGAACTCAAAATGGTTCATGAATTTCGAAAATGTTCATGTATTTACTTACCAGGGTTATTTCGAAAATCTTGGTCGCTCACCTATTGCCGTCGACATAAGTCATCGAGTTTTCGTAAGTTATAGATATTCTTAAGTCATTCTTTTAGATCGACCAATTTGATAGAAACAATATCAACATATACAACACCCAATCAATAGCACTAGACATATCTTTCAATATATATTCATATTGTATTTATTTGCTTGAGTTATGTTTATTTACTTTTCACACAGGGCCTTAGAAAGAGAAAAAATTCCTCGTTGCTCACATGTCACCACCCAACGACTATTGTTGCATTAATTTGGAATCGGATATGTGTACTATTGCACTGTCTCATTCATTAGAGGAGTGCAAGACTATGGCTTAGATTTAAGGGCACGTGCCATGCAGGACTTGAGGATACCAACGATCGTTTAATAGGTATGTAACCATCCGAACAAAATGTAAAAGAAACAAGACAGTCACCCATGACAACAAAAAGAGGGGATGTGGCACCCATAGGCATTTAGAGAAATGGGGAACTATTCTACACAATCAACCATCACAAACTAGCAGAAGAAGGTTGTCATGCTCAGAATCTTCTCCCTTGTCTGCACCATCACTTTTATGTGTTTACTTCTACCCTGAAAGTTAGCTTACAAAAACGTCTTACATTGTGGGACAGAGGGGGCATAAAAGAACAAAAATTGTGCACCTGCACTTGTGACAACATGCAACTTGGAAGATTAACAGATTAATTTTTCTCAATGTCCCTTTTAAAAATGTACAGCTAGTAATGTTAACCACTAGACCGACAATTGCCATTATGTAGTCTGACTCAGAAATATATAAACGTACCATCTAAATATTGGTAACCACTTGGCGCCTTGTGTCATACCACCTTCAGCAAACAGGGTTCAACATTTCCTCTCCCCATTTTTTTCTGTAGTTCCCTAAAAAGCAGCCAACGGTCCATGTCAATACTTTTTTTTTTCAACATCAGAGTTTAATGAGACGGCACCCTGCCTGGGAACAAACAGTGACGTGACGTTTCAACATGAGATCAGTGTTTAATTAAAACTGTACCCTACCGGGCACCAGCATCGTCTCGTCAATTTTCAGCTAACAAAAATCATCAAATGGAAAACCCCTGACCGCTGACTTGCTCATCAATATATACTATAAAAGTGATTTGTATGTCCTACGTACCCATCAATTCGCTACTAACCAGAACAATCAATTGGAAAAAGCCGACCGCTAACTACAAGGGCAAGCACTAGCTAGGCCAAATAGTGGCCAATCGTTAACATGTGACTGATTTTTTTTCTGCAACGCTTGCTTTTTCTTTTTCCTGGCAAACAAAAACTTATATACTAAAAAATAAAAAATAAAATAAAAATTAGTTTTTTGAAGGAAAATCTATTAAATATAAAAAGTGCTTGATGGGTTAATCAGAAAAAGATAAATAAGCTACAAATTACCACAATAATTAGAAACATCTGATCGTTGATTTCGTGGACCCATAACTTAAAAGACATAATTAATGGATTATATCTAAGAGCGCTCCATCTAAAAAAAATACCGCTATCCTTAGCCTGTACGTGTTGTTTAAAGAAAAACGTACACACCTTATATATTTCTACATGCCCCTTTAAATAATCCTTAGCATGTACATGCTGTTCAAAAAAAACATACGTGCACACCTTGTATATTTCTACATGTCCCTTTAAGTAGTAGCTAACATATCAATGCTAACATGATATGGCAGGATGGATATGGTCTACTGATATGCACAAGTAATGGAAACGTGCATCAGCATTTGATGGAAACAACTCATTCATACCTAACATCGCCGCTCAATATTATCTGATATTTGAGGATCATTACGTAGTTGAGAGCATGAATATGAATAGGGGTACGGGAGCAACTGCGCCAATGTCGATCCCAAGCACTAATAAAGATGATAGGCATAAACAAAATAATATTTTCATTACCTTAATTACATCAGTTCTACGGTACAAACATAGGAAAAGGATAAGAAGAAGGGGGAAATGTGACATGAACAGGATACGGAAAAAAATTCGAACTGTAGGCGGAAGATAGCAGCCGCTATGGAGGACGAAAACGACGTGTCGGCTGGCCTTGATTGACTAATATGGATGTGTCTTCTGGAGGATGAACTCAGTCCAGATCCAGGTTGGCTACAGGAGATGAGATCCATGCCCACAATGAATCAGCAATAGCACCGACGTTGCTCTTTGTGTAGCTAGACACCAGCCGACGACATCAATTTGGGAGTCAATGGAGAAACGGAGGGTGTCTTTGCTCTATGAGTAGCTGGACATCAACCACTGGTAGCAACTCGGAAGTCAACGCAGAAAGAAAGGAAAGGAGAAATGGGACAACAGGGATCAGGCAAGACCAACCTCTGTGTGAAGATGTGGAGTGTGACAAATGCCTGAACGCTGTGTGCATATACGTGTGCATCTTGAGTTAAAAGCCCAACTAACCATTCAAATGATTTTTTTTACTACAAACAGCACAAATAATCAGCTATGAAACATAACAACACCTATGATTAATGTACATCATCTAGGGAAAAAAGTATAGTGCATATACGTATTTTTAGCGTAAATTATGGAATTTTTTGTGATGCAAACTTTTTAAAAAATAAATCCATGCTAACATATAATTAATGGGAATATGAACAAAAAATATAATCGTTACAAAATCACCCATATTAACTCAAATGTTATGCATATGATACTTCTCGGGAAAATATTATATACTAAAAATAGGAAACTTTAATTAATACACCACAACAGGATTGTCAAGCCAGCAACAAACCATGTACACATCACTACAGCCGCATTAGACAAACCCGTGGATTCGAGCACGTACCACTAGCAAAGTTCAGCAACAACATAGCCTCCAGATATTTCCCCGAAACATTAAAGGGGTAACTCTTATATCCTTAAAATCACCACTTCACGACTAGCCCAAAGAACTGGTACATATTAACTTATTGCAACCAAACTATATTAAATACTAGCCCGCGCGAAGAGCGGGCCACTATGCTAGTTGAATTATAGGCAACATATCAGGTGAAAACCCGTATTTCAGTGCAAACCTGAAAATTTTCAATCGGAGCTATCCGATTGCGAATCGATGGGTGAGGTGAAAGGTACGATATTCCTGTAATCACTTGAACATATTTCATGAAACCATCTTGTGTCTCTCCTATGTTTGGTGAACTCTCTATTGCTTGGCGAGCGAGAGGTGGCCGACGAAGCTCCACTGTGTCCATCCTTCAGGTCTAGGCGTCGAGGCGTCAATGACCTCTCTATTCTCACTCCTCGCCCGTCACTATGGTGCACGCTTCGTTGTTGTTGGCAAGTCGAGGGTCAGGCCCTCTGGATCTGAATCTCCAGATTTAGGAGGCTGTTGTACATGTGTGAATCCTTGTTTGATAATTTTCTTGGTTCTTGGTTAGTCGGCAATGCTGAGTTCCTCCATGTGGTCGTGTGAGTGTTGTTGGAGCAGAAAGCCTACATGGCTATTGTACAATTTATATTTTCTAGGGTGTAGTTTCTCCCTCACGGGTAGGTTATATTGCTCCATCGTCTTCCTGGAAAGAAAAAAAGCCGTGGCCTGTAAAGAGGACGAGGGATCGGTTGCTAGAAGTATCACATGCATATGGTAGCTTTCGTAAAACTTGTTTCAGTGGAATGATTAGAATACCAGCTGATATCGAGTCGGTCCATCTACAATCTGGCGTCCTAGAATATACTTTGTAGGTTTGCACTGAAACGAAGTTTTACCTATAAAGATGCCTGCAAATGGCCTTCTTTAGGTAGCAGTCTCCGGGCCTGAGGACAGCTCGTCCTGACCGCGCTCAGGTCCTTGCTCACTTGCATCCGGTGATGGACGGAAATCATTCGGCGTGGCATTTCATTGACAATCCTTGCTTTTTGTTGTCCAGAAAACTTAGCAGATGAAACGTGGGGCTTGGCTGCGGAAGTTGCTGCGCTGTGCGAACAGCTAGCTGAGCAGCGTCGGGCCAAAGAAACCCTGGAGAAATCCCGGGCCAGCGCCATGTGTAAGCGACTTGCACTGTACATACTCGTGCTTTGCCATTCATACACTGACCACTTTAATTTGGCGAAGTCTGTATTTTGTTGATGAGCAACATCATAAGAAAACAACTGGCTTCAACAGCTAGTCGCTGGGGCGCACAAGGAGCGGGATGGCTCAGACTTGGCGCCCCAGGATGCCTGCGATAAAGCCCGAGTTCTGCAGGAAACCGTGGAGCAAATGAAGGCCGCCATTGATGTCGACCGCCGTCGTGAGGGCTTCTGTTGAAGAAAACAAAGACGTGCAAGGACTCTTAAAACATGAGGTTGGCACTGAGAGCTCCTATATGCCGCAACACGCCCCAGGGAGCGGACTCACGCGCACCCCCCGCGTGCCCATTTTGGGCCGGCCCATGAGCGGCAGCGGGGAGCCCCCTATTTTCTTGTTTCGTTTTTTGTTTTGTTTTCCTTTTTTAAATAATTCGGGATTTCAAAAGCTTTCCAAAATTAAAAAATGCGAATTTAAAAAGAGTTTGTGGAGCCAAAAAATGTCCTCTGACTTCGAATAATTTTCATAAATTTGAAAAAAGTTTATGATTTAAAAAAATGCTTGTGAATTTGGATATTGATGAACATTTATTTATTAGATGAACAAATTTTGAATTTTATGAACATTTTTGAACTTGATGAACAAATTCTCAATTCAAGAACATTTTCTGAAAAAATAGGATGAAATAGGTTGAACATTTTTTGAGTTAGATATTTATTTTAGAAATTACAGTGAATAAATTTGGAATACGATGAACATTTTTTTGAATTAGATGTACATTTTCCATTTCTTGAACTTGATGAATAAAAACTCAATTCAAGAACACTTTTTTGAAAATCGAATGAACTTTTGAAAACTGGATGAACATTTTTTGTATTTGATGAATTTTTATTTTAAAATTCTGGTGATTTTTTTAATTTCATGAACATATTTTGAATGCAGTGAAAAAAATGTTCAGGATCTAAAAAAATCAGAATAATGAGAAAAAAGAAAAACAATGAAGAAAAAATGGAGATGAAGAAGAAATTGAAAATAGAAAAAGAAATAAAGAAAACAGAAAAAGAAACATCAAAGAAAAAAGAAAAAATAGGGGACCTTGCACCCCACATCGGCCGACCCAGAAGGCGCGCAAGGGGAGCTTGGGGGTGTGCGCTACGGTGCTAGGTGGCGCCCACGCGCCATGTAGGATCCGCCGTTGGCACCCTGTCAACGGCCCTGTGCGCTCATGAGGAGGGCCAGAAAAAACTTGAGGCTCAACTCACGCGGCTGACGGAGGCCTGCCAAAGATCTGCCACAGAGCTCCAACGGGCGCAGGAATTGTGTCGCCGGCTTGAGCAGGCTTCCGAATGTGAGTGCTTGAGCCATCTCTTTTTCTTGTGTCTTGCGCTTTCTCCTTTGCTAGTATTGTGTATAGCGTTTTTGGTCACGCCCATCCCTAGTATGTGTTGTAGGAGGGATGAGCACCACCGCTGTTGTCTCAATTGTTTCGGCCACCGCGGCCTCCACCACGTCCACATGGAGCACCGCGTCCATGGTATCCACCATTTCTACGTGATGCTGCATTTACTGAGGACTTGAATCCGCCCCGGTTGTTCTGAAGGTGCTCAGTTCGCCAGTGCATCAAGTGAGAGATGTTCGATTTTTGTATCTAGGGAATATACCACAGGGTTGTAATCCATGTTGAGGCCAGCAAGGATGTAGGATACGGGCTCTTCTTTAGCGAGAGGCTTCACGGCGCCTGCAAGTAGTTTAGCGAGGCCCTTCATTCGAGAAAAATACGCCGAAACATACATGTTACCCTTCTGGGCATTGGTGAGAGGGATACGGATGCGAACATGTTGGTGATGGCACTCCTTACGACTTGAGATGCCTCAAGATGTAGGACATGGATGAGGATTTCTCACTAGTAGAAAAAGGGCATTTAGTCCCGGTTCTTACACGAACCGGGACTAAAGGCTCTCCACGTGGCCGCTGTCTGGAGGTTCAGCTTTAGTCCCGATTGGTAACACCAACCGGTACTAAAGCAAATTTTATGATTTTTTTTGATTTTTTTAATTTTTTTGAATTTTTTTTATTTTCAAATTTCTGAATTTTTTAACCTCTAATCTCTAATCACCCCTCATCACTGCTCAATTTAACCTCTAATCTCTAATCATCCCTCATCATCCCAAATCATCTAACTTCCCGGACGGTCACCCATCCTCTCACTACTCCAGCCTGAGCACGCTTAACTTCCGAGTTCTATTCTTCCTCGTTTCCAAGTCTGCACTTGTTGTTTTCCTGACAATAGTAAGATGTCAATCCTATTAACCCTCAGGAATTTAGCTTGAGCATGAAGTCACACATTTCACTGTTTTAGTTTGAAACTATTGTTCTAAAAAAACAATAATTATTTAGTAACACTAATATTTATTGAATAAGTAGTTTGACCACAGTTTGACCAGATTTGACTAAAATTCAAAAAAAATGAAATAATTATTTAGTAACACTAATATTTCTTGAATAATTAGTTTGACCACAGTTTGACCAGATTTGACCAAAATTCAAAAAAACTGAAATAATTATTTAGTAACACTATATTCTTGAATAATTATTTAGTAACACTAATATTATACGTTTTTTCTGACATCGTATGCAAAAGTTATAGCCGTTTTACATTTTCCCTACACTTTTTTGCAAAACATGTCCAAATTTAAGTTTTTAAATTTTCCTAACTAGTACATGTAGTAACATAACTACATCTGGAAGGATTTTAATTTTTGAAGTTTTTATCATTCTCTTTTGCTTTTTACAAAACTGAAAAGGCGATCCACTAGGGGGGGGGGGGGGGTAGAGTTTGAAAATGGGACCTTTAGTACCGGTTTGTGCCATGAACCGGTACTAATACCTGAAACCCCATTAGTACGGGTTGGTGGCTCGCCGGGACTAAAGGTCTAACCTTTAGTACCGGTTGGTGCCACGAACCGGTACTAATGGGCATCGCACCCTTTAGTCCCGGTTCGTGGCACCAACCGGGACTAAAGGTCCCATTTGAACCGGGACTAATGCCTGTACGGTGCCCTAGCCGCTCGAACCGGGACTAATGCTCACATTAGTCCCGGTTCGTAATGCAACCGGGATTAATGCTTTTTTCTGGCCGAACCAAAGCCCTGTTTTCTACTAGTGTCTTTGGAAAGAAAGTTAAGGAGATAGGAAAGGATATGCCGATCCGTAATCATCCAGGCGTGTAACGGGGATTGGGAGTGTTCACTCGCTTGCCTTCTTTTTCTGTGGATGTCATGGTTTTCTCGATCGCAGGAAGGTTGCCAACTAGGTAGCCATAAAGTCCAGGCCCATGAATCTGGGGAAGAATTTGAGCCTTTCATTTCCATAGGAGGAAGTTTTCTCTCGTAAGTTCCTCAGAAATTTGGTTGAAGAAGAGGGCAGGCGCCGTAGATGATGAAGACGAGATTGAAGGTAGATTGGAAAGCTAGATGAGATATGGCAGATTGACTCTGATTACTGTATTGAATTTATGCTCCAATTAGTTGCTCCAAAAGTAAAAATTGACGGAGAGAGGTGGGAAATATATTTCAACAATGAATTAACGTGTAAGTTCATAGGAAGTCTATAATTACTATAGCGCATACAATCGGAGAACAGGGATTTCAGAGCCCATGCTCATCTACAGCTGCCGATAAATAGTAAATTAAAAAATAGTAAAAAATCCAAAGAAATCTGAAATTTTAATGTCTCTAAGATACTCAGGTGCGCTGGGTGCATGAAAGTATTCGTGGTCAAATCACATCCGAGGAGCTCTTGGCAAAATAATATCAAAATTCTGACTGTAAAAGAAAATTTGAAAGAAAGCACTATGCAGGCCCAATTTTGTTCTTCTGCCATGAGCTCCTACGATGTCATTTGACCATGAAAATTGGCACAGTCCTAGCGCACCCAAGAATCTTGGATGCCCTAAGAATTTCAGTTTTTTTTACGGTTTTTCTTGAATTTACTATTCAATGAGAGTAGATGAGCCTAGGCCCATCTCTGAATTGCAGATATAATCGAAGGTAGATAGATAGATGCAACTTCTTCATAATACATCTTATTAATACAACAAGTGATCAATTATATATATGGAAATGAAGCAAGCAGCGACAAGGGAGGGATTATTGACCAAGCATGCATTGCATGTAACGGAGAGCATGCATGTAACTTATTCGAGCCATCGACCAAGCATGCATTGCATGTAACGGAAAGCATGCATGTAACTTATTCAAGCAATCGACGACGACGCGTGAGATCCGGAGGCGGCCGAGCCCTAGCCGATGTAGTACATGGGGTCGGGCAGCTTAAAGGTGCGGGCGCCCTCTGGCGTGCCAAGGATGTCGCTCCACTGGTCACCGATGTTGCCGACGATGTCATACCCGGCGTACAACAGCTTCAGTCTCTCACCGGACTTGAAGGTCACCGAGGAGCCCTTGAACTCCGCTGGCTTCAGCAGCACCGCCATTGACCCAGAGAACCCCTGCCGGCGGAGGTTTGTGATAGTGGCGGTCCTCTGGGCCTCTCTCCGGCCGGTGAGGATCACAGGCTTGATGCCGACCGAGAGCAACTTGTTGTACAGCCGCTTCGTCTCTGGCAGGGCAGGTGCGCTCGCCTGCCGCGCGTACTCTTGGAAGCTCGTCCAGTTGTACGGGGTAGCCCTGTCAACCATGCAAGTCAGCTAGATCATCTTTTCATAAGGACGGTTACGAAATAAATCCATAGTTAAAGTAGCTATCACATCACTATCTCCGCGCAGTCCTCTTGTTTAGCTCGTCACTCACAGGGCATGCATGTATATGGTCCTTCTGGACGACCTCCTTAACTGTGATTGGAGGTGACCCGTGACCAGCAATAAGGTCCAACACGTCCAATAATTATTTCGCAAAAAACAAAAAAAAACACGTCCTATAATTAAGATTTTATTTCCACTTCTGGTCTCATTTGTTTTTTTTCACTTGTATTCATGGAAGATGTTATGTGCCAGTTAAGGTTTTACCGGTGGTTTCTAGCTAGCTAGTGAGTTGATGGTTTTAACAAGTTCTAATCAGATTTCTACTTCTTCTTCTTTTTTTGCGGGAGAGATTTCTACTTCATCTGAAGGACAAGATGAGTGCAAGTCTCTGCTCAGATGAATTATATAACAAGATGTACGCATCTATAGCATATATGTGTATACTATATAGGCACGTACCCGAAGCCGTGAGTGGCGTAGTAGGGGAGGTTGGAGAGCGTGGTCTCGTCGACGTCGAAGACCCACACCTCCTTGCCGTTTCCGGCGAGCTTGAGGCTGTCGACATAGGAGATGGCCTCGTCGATGACGAGCTTGGAATCGCGGCGGTAGTGACCGCCGAGCATGTAATGCCCGACGTAGCCCTCGCAGCTGGCGGGGACCGTCTTCCAGTCACGCACGTTGTGCGCCTCCACACCCAGCCGCCAGCTGTCGCATGCCACGCCGGCGCGGCTCCCCAGCTGCCCGCCCGAGCCCAGCATTGGCCGCAGCGCATGGATCATCGGCGCCATGGCCTCTTCCATGGCGGTGACTGTGGCAACTGACGACGGCATGTGGATGTTAATCTCCCATGCGCCACTGGAGGCCACAAGAAGAGCCACGGCGGCGAGCAGGAGCAGCATCTTCGTAGCCATTGCCATTTCTACTTGTTGGTGCTTCCTGAGGTGCAGTGCTATACAAAGAGTGTGGAGTCTCTAGCTTGTTATATAGGAAGTTTAAAGCAACATCAGTCCTACAGTACAGTGTGTGTGACGCTGAGTTTTTTTTTCGAGGAGGAAAAAAAACCCGGCCTCCGCATCTATCGATGTACATAGCCATCAATGATAATGACCATGATCGTGAAAGAAATTAAGTGACAAAAGAGGTGGTTGGTGTCACTGGCGTGGTCGTATTCATAGCATGGAACACGTTGGTGTTGAGGAGACATTTTTTTGTAGGATTACAACACACAATTTCGATTAGTCGGTTGGGAACATGGGATAAGATGTATATGAGCCAATACTAACATACGGTCAAGTATGTGGTTCGTGTCATTGATGGATACAATCCAATCATTCAACAAACACTTTCGATTGGTCGGTTGGTGTCATTGATGGGGCCTAGAACACGTTATGTGATATTTGTTGAAGGATTACATGTATGTGGCTATGTTTGGAGGTGGTAGATGTGTTGGATATGTGAGAAAATTTCAACCTAGAGAAGATTCAACAGGGCAACAATACTCAATGGTTGGCTTGTGGTCAAGTTGGTGTGACGCACGATGCATCGACGTCCTAATTATTATGAATTGATTGTGACTCTGTCCCACCAATGGTTATTTCTAAGGGGCAGAAAATCCCGTTTCCGAAAATCTCGGAGAATTCCAGATTTTTTTACGTCTGAGTTATCAAAAAGAATTTTGAATTTTAAAAAATTTAGCACTAAAATATATTATATTTAACCCATTGTACATATTTTCTGTGCTTCGTCGTGTCCTCGCTATGTAAATTGTCCATTCATATTTCTTATGAACTGCAAGTAGTAAACAGAGAGCTGATCACCATCCATTCACAGAATTGAGAGTGGTATAGGGGTTGTTGATGTCATTGTTGATGGGGCCTGGAACACGTTATGTGATGTGATATTTGTGGTAGGATTACATGTATGTGGCTGTGTTTGGAGGTGGTAGATGTGTTGAATGGCTGGCATGCGGTCATGGTTGGACTGGTGCATGATGCATCAACATCCTACTGTCCCCCAATTTTTTTATTCCGTCTTTTCCGATACAGGCGGAAAATCCAGTTTCCAAAAAATCTCGGGGAATTCTGGATTTTTTACATCTGAGTTATCCAGAAGAATTTTGAGTTTTAAAAAATTTAGCGTCAAAACATATTATATTTAACCCATTGTACATAGTTTCCGTGCTTCACCGTGTGCTGGCAACGCAAATTTGCCATTCATATTTCTTATGAACTGCAAGTAGCAACAGAGAGCTTGACTAAGCCACCCATCCATTCACAAAATTAAGAGTGGTATAGGGTGTGTTGATGTCAATTTTGATGGGGCCGGGGACATATTATGTGATGTGATATTTGTGGTAGGATTACATGTATGTGGCTGTGTTGGGAGGTGCTAGATGTGTTGGATATATGAGAAAATTTTAACCTACGAAACATTCAACATGGTAACAATACTCAAAGGTTGGCATGTGGTCACGGTTGGAGTGGTGCCCCATGACTTGATTGTAAAAATCTCATGAATTCTGGATTTTACTCTGAATTTTCAAACGAATTTTGAATAAAAAATTACATCAAAATATATGATATTTAACCCATTGTGTACAACATGCATGGTTAGAGCATCTATAACCTACCACCCCCCTACATGTCATGGTTGGAGTGGCACACGATGCATCGACAGCCTGATTATGATGACTTGATTGTGACTCTGCGCCCTTCCCCCCAATGTTTTTCTTTTTTTCCGCTTTTTCCGGCAGGGGGCGGTTTTCAAAAAATCGCAGGAACTCCGGAATTTTTTCTTCTGAATTTTCCAAACAAATTTTTAGTTATAAAAAAATGCGTCAAAATATATGATATTTAACCCATTGTGTACAACATGCATGGTTAGAGCATCTACAACCTACCCCTCCCCCCATTCCCATCACGGTTGGAGTGGCGCACGATGCATCGACATCCTCATTATTATGACTTGATTGTGTATCTGTCCCCCCCCCCCCCCGCCCCAATATTTTTTCTTTTTTTTTTGCTTTTTCCGGCAGGGGCTGAAAACCCGGGTTCCAAAAATCTCAGGAATTCCGGATTTTCTTTTGATTTTTCCAAACAAATGTTGAATTTAAAAATTTAATGTCAAAATATATGATATTAAATCCGTTGTGTACAACACGCGCGGCTAGAGCATCTACAACCGAAAACACCCATACCCACCCCAAACGCATGGGCTGGTTGCCCGGTCACTGCGTGGATGAAAAAACCGCACCCAACCGTGTTCCCCACAACTAGCCCAAACGCTCCGGTTGTCCGGCAACCCCCATATCCAGCCCATATGTAGGGCTGATATGGGGAGGCGCGGATGCGCCACGTCGCATCGGCCCGCTATGGCACACGCCGCCCTCACCACCATTCCCCACAAGAACCCTATCCGACTAAGGAACACTAATCAAAGTGTCAAACCCCACTCCACACTCAGTCCTCTCGACCACTTCGCTCCCCTTTGTCTCCTCCCCCTCCTCTCCCAGTCTCTCAGTCCCCCTCCGCCATGGCCGGCCATGACTCCGTCAGCGAGACCGATCTGATGGACTGGGATGGCCTAGTGAAGGAGGACTCCGGCTCTGGCAGTGATGCGTCGGACGACGAATAGTGTGGCGCTCCGCATTGCCATCTAGTAGTCAGGGTTAGACACTGGCGGGAGGCCAAGCTCCATCACGTCCGCTGCCAGCTCCTTCGGGTCCTGCCGCCGCAGTGCGGGCTATGCTCGCCAGTCCTATCCCACGGTCCCCCATCCAGATCGGCACCGCTCCAGATACGCAGCAGGGCGCCCCCTCCCCTTCCCCTCTGGCGGCCAGTACCGCCTGCGCAGTGTTGGGTGCTCTTGACGGCGGCTCCCGTGGATGCGCATGACGGAGTCAGAGGCCAAGGTTGCTAACCGCGAGGGGCAGCATGCCGTGGCCGTGACGGAGCCCGGCACTTCCAGCCAACGCGCCGACTCCACCGCTCTCGACTTGGAAGAGGCATTCCTCTGCGTGATCGTGCGCCGGTCGCTGACCATGACGAAGACGGATGCCAAACAGTTCTAGTACAAAATATGAAGGCGCTTGGGCTCGGGCTCAAATCTTTGGATTGCCTTGCAAGGGAGAAAAAACATGGCATGGCCAAGGCGGCCTCCATGCCAATGAGCAGGCTCGCACCATCCGTCGCCTCTCCGACTACATCTGCTCGGCATGGGAGAGACGCACCACCACGAACGACGACGATGATCCTCCCTCCCCCGACGCGTGCATGAAGGAGACGGACGGCTGTGCCGCCAACCGCTAGGGAAAGGGCACGACCAAGAAGTGGTGGTCTCGTCCTCTAGAATGTCTTTTTAATTAGTATCTAGTTTAATCCAGTGAACTTTGTCTATTTTGGGTTTGATTGAGTCTGTCGGATGAACAATCTATGCCTCAATCTATCTATATTTTTTGTCCAGTGAACTCATTTGTGATGTGGATCTACGTGTTACGTTGCTCCATGCATTATATGGATTTGGGTGCGGGCATTTGGATACTGTGATTGTGGACATAGATATAAGTGAACTGTGCGGTCACTTCCAGCGGGCGCGTCGAACGCACAAAGGGGCTTAGATACGCCAACTGTGGTTGTAGATGGTCTTACCATAAGGAATTAGCGACCGGCCGGTAGCATTTTGGTACCTCTAGGAGTGCATGCTTGTGAAAACATATGCATGTGCAGCCTATTTGACCATTATTCTATGGTTTAAGTTAAAAAGACCAAGATTTTGTATTTTGGTATAACTCCTTCTCCAATAGCAATGTTAGACTAGAGTTAAACCACTTGACACATGTGAGTGGGCTACTATAATTTATTTTGAATTATTGTATTTACTTAATGAGCTTGACACAATAATTCAAATGAGATGTGCGCGATGCCCCCCCCCCCCCCAAAACCGTGTTATCCGCTACTGGGAAACTCTGGGGCCGAACTCCTAGATCCAGCTCAGGCCACGCCCACCTCCTCCCTCCTCCGTCCGCCCTCGCCGGCAGCCGCCGCGGCCTTTGCATGTGTGGTTGGCAGCGACGGCGGGGCGTCCTTGCATTCTCCCTTGTCTAGGTCGCACCCCCTGTCCACAGCTCCTGTTGACGACCATCTTCCCCGTCAACCTCACCTGGTAGAGGTGCGCGCCTCCTGGATCCGGTTATTGTGGTGTCGGCCATGTTGGTCGTCATCCTTGTCGTGCTCTAGAGACGCCCGGGTTTCTGCTCCCGCCTGGCCACTACCGGAATAACCTTATATGCCTACGGCCATATCTATGCCGACGGCTGCCGTAGGCATAGATAAAGCTTTGCCGACGGCCTGGGGAATACTGTCGGCATAGAAAAGCCGTCGGGATAGCTCCATCTATGCCTACGGCATCAGTAGGCATAGTAAGGCCGTCGGCATACATTGATCTATGCCTACGGCAGCCGTAGACATAGTTAGGCCGTCGGCATAGAGGTGGCCCTGGTGGCCCGGCGACAGACGCCGTCAAATCTATGCCGACGGCCCTGACGGCGGCCGGCGGCATAAATATCATCTTTTTTTTACTAGGAGCTGCCACGTCGCAGAGCTATGCCGACGGCAAAGCCGTAGGCATAGTTTTCCATCTATGCCTACGGCAAGGCCGTAGGCATAGCCCCGCCACGTGGCGCCTTCTAGTAGCCCCGAGAACTATGCCTACGGCATGGCCATAGGCACAGATATCATCTCTTTTTTTATTTTAAATTATTTTTGTTTTTTAAGTTAAAATTTGAATGATTTAAATCAAACTTATCTAAATTTAAACACACACAAATTATGCATCGACTTGGGGTAGAATTTTCCATGGATGATGAATATCCAATTTGTTTTTATTTTTTTAGTATGTTAGAAATGTGACCTCATGTACTTTTGCATATAGGTCTTTATACTTTGTTAAAATCATAAGTAATTGATACTTGGATTGATTTTGAAAAAATTTATATAGTTTTTTTTATCAGAATCTTGAAAGGATTCTGTTAGTATGCTATGTTTCAAATTTGAACAAACTTAAATCATGTTTGCTTCAAATTTACAGAAAGCACCCTTTTGTTTTGAATTTTTTGTATATTTTTCATTCCTTGGCCAATCGAGACAAATTTTATATCTACATCCATCAGATTGTTTCAAGGATTGTGGTGGCAGGCGCAAACACCCGACAACCGGCTCCGGAGTGTGACCCCTTCATGGACGACGATGCCGTCGGCACTTGAAGGGGGAAAACGGCCACGTTGGGTCGACATAGAGGGAATCTTATGGCCAGGGGCCTTCGGGGGCTAGCTATGCCACCAAATCTTGTGCTGGATCCTCTTACATGTTTGGAAGTGTGGTGTCAGGTGCAAACACCCGTCATGCGTCTCCGGAGTCTGACCCCCTTCACGGAAGGCACTGCCGTTGGCACTTGGAGGGGGAAACGGCCGTGTCGGGTCGACACAAGGGGGATCCGATGGTGGGTTGGGCCTAGACCTTGTTCTGAAATGTTCCTATGGGCTGACCTATCACAACCAGGTGGAAATGTCCGTTGGTCATAGGCCGTCCAGTGAAAGTCAAAGGCCTAGATCTCATGGTCAACGGGGCTAGGGTAGGCCGATCGGGGGCCTTCGGGGGTAGCAATGCCACCAAAACGTGCATTTGTGTCTTAATATATGTATACAAGTGTGATGGAGGGTTGAAATAACCAACGGAGCAACGGGTAGCACACTTCCTTCACAAAATCGGACACGTTCTCTCTCGATAACCAGATACTACCTTGGAGATGGTGTAGTTTACAAGCGGCCTCTGGTCAGGCTTCTGTGGAACATGCTCAAACTTTTACCACACCCTATACAAGGGCCATATGACTACACCATGCCAGGTCTCGAGGATTTTCGGCATCGTATGCTTTCCCATGGATTTCAACGGCTAGATCCGGCATGCCGCCGAGGTACATTCACCTCCCGGTGGTGGGGCATGCCCCTCCTTGGGTTGCACTAGGCCTACACATACTGCAAAGACATCATATATGATTTGACAAACCACTTCTGGACATCATTTCAAGTGGCCGCCGTGCAGACCTGCAATTTCCCGCATTGAAACCCTACGGATGCAGTAAATGTCTCAAATATTGCAGGCTGGCCCGAAAAATGCCATGTACTAGCACGTGTCATGCAATGGCTCCCTTTGTGAGCACGAGAAGTTTCGAGGCCAACGGAGCAACGGGCAATACACTTCCTTCACAAACCGGACACGTTCGCTCACGATAGCCAGATACTACCTAGGAGATGGTGTAGTTTACAAGCGACCTCCGATCAGGCTTCCGTGAAACGCGCTAAAACTTTCACCGCACCCTACAAGGGCCATATGAAAACATTGTGTCAGGTTCTGAGGCAATACGCAGCTCCGGAGTGTGGCCCCCCTCACGGACGGCGATGACACTGAAGTAATGTTTTGCAGTTTTGGTATTGCATGAATATTCTTGAACGCTCAGAGCGAGATCAATTCAGTGTCATCCCGCACGCAGCTTCGGAGTGTGACCCCCATCACGGACGGCACTGCAGCCAGCACTTGGAGGGGGAAACAACCACGTCGGGTCGACACGGGAGGAAATCTTGTGGTGGGTTGGGCCCGGACCTTGTTCTGTAGAGTTCGTATGGAATGACCTATCACAACCAAATGGAAAAGAACGTTGGTCAAAGTCCGTCCGGCGAAAGTCAAAGGCCTAGATCTTCAGGTAAATGAGGCCATGCTTAGGGCGGTCGTGGGCCTTGGGGGGGGGGGGGGTTGCAATGCCACTAAGTGTGGTGGGATGTTTAAATAGGCAATATGCAGCTCCGAAGTGTGCCCCCCTCACGGATGGCGATGACACCGTAGTAATGTTCCGCGGTCTTCGGCGGCTAGGAATGCCACTAGAACTTGCGTTGGATCCTCTTACATGTCTCAATGTGTGGTGGTAGGCGTGACCACCTGGCACGCAACTCCGAAGTGTGACCCCTTCATGGACGCCACTGTCGCCAGCACTTGGAGGGGGGAAATGGCCACATCGGGTCAGCCCGAAGGAAATCTTGTGGTGGGTTGGGCTAATACCTTGGTCTGACATGTTCCCATGGGCTAAGCTATCACAACATAGATTCTTTTTTAGAGGAAAGGCATACGCCCGACTTTATAAATAAAGCCATAAGGCAGGTAGCAACAGCAACACCGAAACGTATCAAACACACCCAAGCCCCAACGCTGGGCAAGACAACTAGGATAAAGTCATGGTACATGGCTCCCATGCCAGTACACGGCACGCAGGCCGGAATAGAAGGAACCAACTAAGCTAAAGACTCAGGCCCAAAGAATCCCTCAAGCATCGTGCTGTTGTCTGCATAACTGAGACGCCGTGGTCCGGATTTTGTCGATCAGCATAGATAGCGCCTCTTGGTCGTCGGCCTTAGTCAATGATTTCCACTGCTGCAGGAAAGCACACGATTTAAATAAGCAGTCAGCCGGTTTAGCCGGAAACACGTGCTCGATAGTAAATTTGTTCCTAGTAGTCCACAGGGACCAGCATAAAGCCCCCAAGCCGACCCAAAAGATCCGTCTATAAACACCGGAAAGGTTGGATGCTAGGCTGCGCAACTCGGCAAAGGAGGCAGGGGCCCAAGACACATGAAGCCAGTCCCGCACACAACTCCAAATAAGCTTAGCTAGGTGACAGTGAAAAAAGATATGATCCGAATCTTCCACATCACCACAAAGAGCACAAAACTGGGAGCCCGGCCCGTTTCTCTTACGAATCTGATCAGCCGAGGGCAGCCGGCCTCGGAAGGCTTGCCACAAGAAATTTTTTATCTTAGGGGGAATGCGGGCCTTCCAAACTTGGGAAAAACGACTGGTAGGTGTGCCACCCACTAGCTTAGAATAGAGCGACTTAACAGAAAACCACCCAGAGGTAGAAATCGGCCAAAGCACCGAGTCCCTGACCGTCGAGAGCGTAGGGAAGAGGGCAGGAAGACGTTGCCAATCTTCAAACTCTACAGGCGACAGAGAGCGGCGGAAGGCCAGGTTCCACCCCTGGGAAGCAAGCTTCGCAATAGAAATATTAGGATCAGAACAGTAAGAGAAAAGGGTAGGGAAGGTCACCGAGAGAGGTGAATCTCCACACCACCAGTCAAGCCAAAACCGAATAGAAGAGCCATCCCCAACACCAAACTTAACAAAAGATTGAAAAACAGGTCTAACTTTGACCAGAGACTTCCAAAACTGAGATCCACCACGCGGCAAAGCGAACATCGGGCTTGAGGATGGGAAATATTTAGCCTTAAGGATCAGCAGCCAAAGGGGTTGATCCTCAGCGCTCATAATCTTCCACCACCATTTAATCATCAAGCACTGGTTCATGATGGAAGTATTGAGAATCCCTAACCCCCCAAGGTTTTTGGGCCTGCACATCAATTTCCATTTGACGAAGCGATATTTGTGACGATTGTCCGCAGCATTCCAGTAAAACGCCCCACGGTGTTTGTCAAAACCAGCATGAATCCCAGCCGACAAGAGAAAGAAGCCCATAAGAAACATGGGGAGGGAGGAGAGACAAGCATTAATTAGGGCCACTTTACCAGCGTTCGTATTATATCTACCCCGCCAGGGAAGGACCCTGTTCCCCACCGTCGGGACTATCGGGGCAAAATCTTTGGCATGTAGCACATCCGGGGAAATAGGCAGCCCCAAGTATTTGAACGGATAGGATCCCTGCTTACAGTTAAGAAGGTGGGCCACTCGCGCGGCTTCCGATTCGTCCACACCAGTCACAAGTACTTCGCTCTTGGCAAAGTTAATCTTAAGCCCCGACATAGCCTCGAAGCAAAGTAAAATAAATTTGAGGTGGGCAAGGCAGGCTTCATTCAACTCGACCAGAATAATAGTGTCGTCCGCATATTGGAGATGGGTGAGACCATGGGGAATGAGATTAGAGCACACCGGAGTAATGTGGCCAGTGGCAGCCGCCCTAGAAAGGAGGCGAGATAAAGCATCTGCAACGAAATTGAATAGGATGGGAGAGGCAGGGTCGCCTTGCCTCAGGCCCCTACCGTTGGCAAAGAATTTGCTAACCTGACCATTAACATTGATGGCAGTGTGGCCTCCCGAGACCAATTGCATAATCCTATGGACAAGGGGCCCCTTGAACCCTTTGGCCAGTAAAACTCTACGCAGAAAATTCCAACTCACGGAGTCATAGGCCTTCTCAAAGTCTAATTTTAGAATCACCGCTTTCGACTTACGAATCTTAAGATCATGAATGATTTCATGCAGACAGAGGACCCCGTCTAGAATGAAACGACCTTTGATGAAAGCCGACTGGAAAGGGCTAATGGTACGGTGGGCAATGGGGGAGAGACGAGTGGCTAACCCTTTAGCCGGAAACTTGGCGAAGTTATTAATAAGGTGGGAAGGGGAGCTCATCCCCGGTATCGCAGCCACCCCAATATCAGACATGATATGCAGTAGATCGTCATCTGACAAAGCTGGTAAAACAAGGCGAACAGGGGAAGCAGGGAGAGATGGTTGGGCAGACGAACCTGAAGGAGGGAGGTCGACAACATGCATATCTCATGGAACATCGTACTCGTCGTGCATCACCCACCCATCGCGAAGGAAGATATATGATGTTGACCATCACACGTGTTCATGTTCGGCCTCACAACCCCCTCCAAGTTGCATGTGTAGCAGTTGTGAGGACGACGACGACGAACGCCGGTTCTTCCTCGACCTCCATGACGCGAGCCGACAGTTAATTTGAGTTTCGTGTTTTGAAAGCCGAACGAAAAGTGTGGGCTCTGCTCGACACCATGCCGTGTTCCAAAAGCGAGATGAAACATGCACGCAATGCTTTCGAAATCCAGCCCATCGGCCCGCCAACCATATATCATTTCCTTTCATTTTCACCGGAAAAAAAACAACCCGCGAATAAAATCAGAATTAGAAAAAAAAAATAATCAAGAGAAAGACCCACACACTCAATTTCAGTTTCACTTATTCTCATTGGTGGATCCATTTGTGCCACGGATCGATGACCTGGCTCACATCCTACCGTCCATTTGTGCCTAGGAATCCTACAATCCCACATCCATCCATCCATCCGACCCACTGAACGCACCAACACACACACACACACACACACACACACACTCTCTCTCTCTCTCTCTCTCTCTCTCTCTCTCTCTCTCTCTCTCGCTCGAACCCACCGAAACCCTCGTCGCCTCCTCTCTCCCCCCGAACCCCTCTAGCTCTCTCGCCGCCGCCACCCACGCCGCCCGGTTCCTGCGAGCTCCGGCCGCGCGCAGCACGCCGGCGAGATCCCCTTGGTCCGCGTCTGCCTTACCTCCATGCAGATCCGCGGCTCCCCAACTGGCTAGGGTTTTGCATCCCCTTTTGTTCACCGGGATCCGCCACGGCAGGCCACGGCGAGGCCATAGGTGACCGGATCTAGCACTGGTAAGCCCCTCCCCCTCCTTCTTCACCCACCATCTCCTCCTCACCTCACCTCATCTTCTCTTCCTTCTCTGCAGGTCGCTATGGGCGTGCCGGCGACGACGGCAGGAGGGGCGCACCTCCGTGGGGCGGGACGCCGCCATGGAGATGGATTCCCTTGTCCCCCACCACGCAGCGGCACCATGGAGCCTCCCAGCACCCCAAACCCTAGCTGAGAGAGAGGAGCTGCTCCTAGTACAGCACGCCATGGAAGGTTTTTTTGGGTCTTTTTGTTGTTGTTTCTCTTCCCAATCTAAACATGTGGAAGGCCCTTTTCCTCACCATGATTTATTCATCTCCCCTTCCTCTGTTTTGTGCAGGTTGCTCTAATGGCGAAGCTTCTTCTGCAGGATGCCCTCCACCCCTCCCCTGCATCCACCTCCTACCACCATACATGGTGAGCTACAACCTCTCTTTCTAGCCCTTGCAAATTTGATCTGGAGTGGACATCAATTGCAATTGTCATGGACACTACATAACAGCAAGTATTGGTTCAGTTTTTGTGTGAAATTCGATTGTCATTGTGCTTTTTGATGCTTGCTTCAGAAAAATAAAATCATGGATAGATAGAAGATGGAAACAGTGAGCTTCCTTTCAAGTTAGTAATACTAAAAATCATTTGGCTCATCAATTTTTCATGTCTTGTGTTAAATCCACTCCATTGCAATCTGGCTATGTATGGATGGTTTGGTACAGTTTGCCATGGATGAGTATAGGTAGTTACGTACACATGTGCTCTGCAGTTTTAGTTCTTCTTGTGTTGCTGCACTTAAGTCTAGAGATACAACAACATTAGTTAGGTCCATGGACGGATGGATTAACACATACAGCTAGCAGTGCTAGCAACAACAACAAAATAACCTTGTGATTGATTATGTTGACGCTAGCATGCTCTATTAGTTTTGGAGCCCAACCATGGACTGTACGTACTAAGCTAGCTCAAGCACACACACAGGCAGCTTGATTTATTTCTGTAGATACTAGCAGCAGCATGCGTGTCTCCTATACTAGCTTGCTTAATTTCTGTACTAGATCAACGACACTAGCACTTACTTGTTTGTTAGATTCGGAGGAGCAGGCATCCTCCGTGGACGATGATGACAACCAGGTCATCCACCGCCACGACGACACCCCGCACATGGTCCAACTCGACTACAACATCCACCGCGTGACGGCGACGTGGTCGTGTGCGACATCGACTACAACCTCCTCTCCTGTGAATCCGTCTCCTACCTCTAGCTCCCGCTCTTGTGCTGCTATATTAGTACCTTGCTCTGTTTCATGCGCAAGGGTGATTTTGTTTGTGCTTGCCGTGCTTGTGTCATGGAAAAGATCATTCCTATTTATTTGTGCTCTGTTTTGTTTATTATCACGAGTTGCAAAATTAGTAGTGGGAAGTAAACTTTTGTTAACTTGTTGGTTGAACCAATGGAACTAATGTTATATTTGATTTGTTGCTCAACTAGTGGTGCAATGATGGGATCGAATGATTGCATGACCCTAATGTTGGTCTATCATTGCAATTATCTTGGTCTTATAGATGTTATTGTTCCTGTCATATAGCACATGCTAGTTTCTTTATTGGCTGGCTGCTGGTTCTGTTTGTTCATATGCATGTGCTACTGTTTCTTTGTTATCTTATAAAGGATATAGTCCTTCATTTGTATATAGCCGTAACTCTTTTATTGATCAACATATAATGATTCATCTCTTTACTGCAATTACTCTATAGTTCATGATTTGCTCCCGTAGTGGTATAAAATTATAGTTTCTCTTTCAAGCTGGTACTGTGTTTGATATATACTAGTCTTTATCTAAATACCATGTATTGGTATTTCTTGTATGGTTTAGTACATCATCTACTGGTGGTTTAGTTGTATATTGTACTTGCATGTAGTGGTAATTCTTTCTTTGCATTAGCTATTTCATATGTTTCAGATGATTTAGATGCATGCTTATACTCCTATCTATACCAGGTGCATGTGTTGTGCTTGTGTACCTATATACAGAATAGTACCCATGTGTAAGTGGGTGTATGTGTTCTGCTTACAGCAGATGTTTGGTAAATGTGCTATCAATGGCCTATTTCTTCTTGCAGGTTATGGACTATATCTTTCCTTGCCAATTCCCTCTCTCTTAAATTTGATTTAAACAGATGCTACACTAGTCTCTTCACTTTCTTTCTTTCTTTCTCTCCTACTCTCACTGATAAGAACAGGTGCTCCTTAATCTTGCCATGCCAATGATGGTGTCCTGAGGCTCTCATCGTTACTTAACAACAGATGCTGCACTACTTGATCCAGTGATGCAATAGTCCTAGCACTACTAGGCTGCCTGAGAACAATCCCTACTTCAAACCCTACCTCTGGGCTAGTTAATTAGTAGTGGGTTTGTTGGATTTCATCTGAAAACTAACCCAAGCTTAATTGAGGGATCCCCTAATCATGGAGTTAGTGCTAGTTTGAGTTGATCTTTGGGTTTGGCTTTGATCTATACTTTGCTGGCTCTACTTCTGTCTTGGGTTATTGGCTCCATTTATGCAGTGTTGGCTCTCTTCTACTGTTTCTTTGATCAACTTAATCTGATTGGGGTTTGACTAATGTTTCCAAACTCGTAAGTGCTAGCTCCTACATTTAAACCTTGATCAAGTTTTTCCTGTTTGTTGTTTCTTGTTTTGCAGGTTGATGAACCGGAAGAAAGAAGCAGAAGATGAAGAACTAGATAGTTTAGTATAGGTTTAGTTTAGGACTTTTTCTTTCTTCTTTTATTTCTTTTTCCTCTAAGTGTAATCCCTGAATGCTTGTAATTGACATTTATATTAATAAAGTCGATTGTTTATTATTCAGACCAAATAATTGTAGTGTTCCGTATATTATGAATATAGTTTCTTTTATTCAATTTTTGCAATATCACTTGTATTATTTATTCATCAATATAGGTTTGCATATATGCCTACAGCAAAGCCGTCGGCATAAATGCCATGTGGTAGCTCCTAGCCGAGGACTATGCCTATGGCAAAGCCGTCGGCATAGATCATCTATGCCTACGGCAAAGTCGTAGGCATAGTACTCAGCAAGGAGCAACCATGAGCTGCCACGTGGCAGGACTATGCCGACGGCAAAGCCGTAGGCATAGTTTTGCCACGTGGTAGCTCCTGGTTGGTTGGACTTAGCGACTGCGCCGTCAGGTGCCGTCTCGTCCTTTTTTTGCCGACGGTGAAACTATGCCGACGGCTGTACGGAAGCCGTCGGCATTGGCAGCTATGCCGACGGCTTTAGTACGCCGACGGTCTGACAAGAGTACGCTGACGCATTCTATGCCGACGGGGTATGCCGACGGCAGCCGTAGGCATAGGTCTATGCCGACGGCATTGTGGCCTATGCCTACGGCCTTGGGCCGTAGGCATAGCTGCTGATTCCGGTAGTGGCACCCGGTTCCTACCCTCCTCACATATGGGTTCATGTCGGCCGTTGCTCTCTGACCGGCCGGCGGGACGCAGTCTAGGGGATGTGGCCCCCTACTTCGCCTGGGATTGCTGCTCCCGATCCCGAGCTCCAGGATTTGGTGTCTTGGGAGTTCACTAGGTTGGTTTCTGGTAGACCTGTCCCTTTTGAGTGCCGCAGACCTCCTTCTTTTGCCTTGTAGTTATGGTGTGGATCTGGTCCTGCCGTACTAGAGTGGTGTTGGGGCTTCCTTTGCTGATTCAGGCTAGGCTCCTTTTGTACCTTTTCCTTTCTTGTGTTTGCATGTATCACTGCTAGGTTGTAAGCTGCTACAACTCTCTGTATCTTTGCCGTTTCTTGTTTCTTTATTTTGTACCTTGCTTAACTGTAATCCTAGCCGGTTGATTACTTTGTTAATTCAGATTCGGGACAGGTCTGAGCCTTTTCTCGGGCATGGCCGATGCCTTTTCTCTAAAAAAAAGAGATGTGCCATTCAGTCTTGATGTAGAGTTCCCAGCCGGTACTCAAGTAATCGGCGTACTACATATGCCGTGATCAGTGGGACGCGGAGTTTGTGCTCCCGAGCTCAAATGAGCTCGGGTGAACAGTAAAATCAAAAATAATAAAAAAATTCATCAAGGAATCACATTCTTGAAAGCCGTGGGAAAAAAAATCGATACTCTGAAAATGCTACTTTCAAAAGCATTTTGGAACACTGATTTTGTTTTTTTTTGCCACGCCTTCCAGGAATGTGATTACTTGACAAATTTTTGGGAGCTCTTAAAACTTTTGTCAATATTTGTCACAAAAAAATCAGATTTTTTTAATGTTTTTTCGATTTTACTGTTCACCCAAACTTATTTGAGCTCGGCACCAGAAAGACAATTTCATGATCAGTGATCATTTTTCCTCATATAATTTTCCTATATTTCTATATTGATTTTCTTAGATTTTGTTTTGATGTTTTCTATCACAAGTGTCAGTTTAACATCTACCTAGCTAGCTACCCAGCTAAGCACATATTTCGATATGGTTGGTGTGGCGCATGATGCATCGACTTCCCAATATGACCAATTCATTGTGCTTTTGTCCCACTCAGTCTCTAGATCACTACGTAATTTTAGGTCATCATTATCCATATATCTTTTCTAACTTGTATTTAAAACAGAATTAATACCAAAATTTATGTCATCCAGATCTGTATCTAATAATAAAGCGGCAAGCGGCGATCGCATACGTCGTTGGCATTTTTGCAGAAAAGTCCTTGTGTATTTTATATTCAACCCGTAGACCAATTTTAAGTGGCAAACCAAACTTTTTCAGATTTTACATAACCCCCCCCCCCCCCCCCACACACACACACAGACAGACACATTCAAGTAATCAACCCGCAGTTCACTTTTAAGTGACAAATTGAATCTTTTTATCCTTTTTTTAGAAAACACCATGTCTTTTATGCTAATTAACCCGCAGTCTACGTACAACATTTTTTTAAAACATCCATATCTTTTAAACCATACCTCCAATTTTAACATGTTTTATATGAAATTTGATTAGAAAAATATGTAAAATCTGAATACGATGTTATTTTTACCTCTTAACCAATTTTAAAATGCTATTTAGGTGCAACCTTGATAAATAGCGCACACACAAATTGGTGACGAAATAAATGTAGCAAGACCACTAGTAGAAAACAGGGCTTTGGCTCGGCCAGAAAAGAGCATTAATCCCGGTTGCATTACGAACCGGGACTAATGTGAGCATTAGTCCCGGTTTGAGCGGCTAGGGCACCATACAGGCATTAGTCCCGGTTCAAATGGGACCTTTAGTCCCAGTTGGTGCCACGAACCGGGACTAAAGGGTGCGATGCCCATTAGTACCAGTTCGAGCCACCATCCGGTACTAATGGGGTTTGAGGCATTAGTACCGGTTCATGGCACGAACCGGTACTAAAGGTCCCATTTTCAAACTCTACCCCCCGATCGCCTTTTAAGTTTTGTAAAAAGCAAAAGAAAATGATAAAAAGTTCAAAAATTAAAATCCTTCCAGATGTAGTTATGTTACTACATGTACTAGTTAGGAAAATTTAAAAACTTAAATTTGGACATGTTTTGCAAAACGGCTATAACTTTTGCATACGATGTCAGAAAAAAACGTATAATATATCAAAATGTTCAGCACGAAAATCCACATCCGATTTTGATGGCCTACGGCCTGTTTGCAAATTTTTAGAATCCTCAAATTCTAAAAAGAAAAAAATTTATGCTCAAATTTCTGTTTTTTTTTTGAATTTTTGTTAAATCTGGTCAAACTACTTATTCAAGCAGTATTAGTGTTACTAAATAATTATTCAAGAATATTAGTGTTACTAAATAATTATTTCAGTTTTTTTGAATTTTGGTCAAATCTGGTCAAACTATGGTCAAACTACTTATTCAAGCAGTATTAGTGTTACTAAATAATTATTCAAGAATATTAGTGTTACTAAATAATTATTTCAGTTTTTTTGAATTTTGGTCAAATCTGGTCAAACTATGGTCAAACTAATTATTCAAGAAATATTAGTTTTACTAAATAATTATTTTAGATTTTTTGAATTTTGGTCAAATCTGGTCAAACTGTGGTCAAACTATGGTCAAACTACTTATTCAAGAAATATTAGTGTTACTAAATAATTGTCGTTTTTTAGAACAATAGTTTCAAACTCAAACAGTGAAATGTGTGACTTCATGCTCAAGCTAAACTCCTGAGGGTTAATAGGATTGACATCTTACTATTGTCAGGAAAACAACAAGTGCAGACTTGGAAACGAGGGAGAGTAGAACCCGGAAGTTAAGCGTGCTCAGGCTGGAGTAGTGAGAGGATGGGTGACCGTCCAAAAAGTTAGATGATTTGGAATGATGAGGGGTGATTAGAGATTAGAGGTTAAATTGAGCAGTGATGAGTGGTGATTAGAGATTAGAGGTTAAAATAATTCAGAAATTTGAAAATCAAAAAAAAAATTCAAAAAAAAAATCATAAAATTTCCTATAGTACCGGTTGGTGTTACCAACCGGGACTAAAGCTGGACCTCCAGGCAGCGGCCACGTGGAGGGCCTTTAGTCCCGGTTCGTGTAAGAACCGGGACTAAAGGGGGAGGCTTTAGTAACGACCCTTTAGTCCCGGTTCCAGAACCGGGACTAAAGGCCCTTATGAACCGGGGCTAAAGGCCTTTTTTCTACTAGTGGACAAAAACCTCATCTTATGCCACGGGATCGGCTTAAGATTGACCACATGCAAGCGTGTTGTGATTGTGTAAGCACTATGATCATCGTATGCGAGAATGCGACGATAGAAAAATGGCAACAAGATGGGATGTCATGTTGAAATAAATAACATGGACCTATTGGTTTCTTTACTCATGCTTATTTGGGTTACGAGCATGTGGTATCTTTTTCTCCCTGTTGCAACACACGGGCTCTTTTGTTAGTCTAGCTTATGCCTCCAAATCAATCAAATTTAACAAATTGATTTGGTACCGCAGAAAATACAGGACAAGAAATCTTATCCCTTCGGGATTTTTCTATTGTTGTCCTTCTGACTAACCATATTGATGTACGAGTCCATGTCATTATCACTTTAGCACTCTGTCTTAACAGGACGTTGCAGTTCATCCCTTTATCTTTCCACATTTTCAATCAAGCCATTGCAATCATTTCTATTCAATTGCGGAAGGCTTAGAGTCTAGAATGTATATTTGTTAAAAATCATAGAGCTCAAAAGACAAATAGTAATAACCAGATGGTTAAATTGCTGATGATCAACCATTTGTCTTACCTCATTTTAGAATCAAGCCATTGTGCTCATTGGACTTGGAGCCACAAGGTTGAATTAGTCAATGATTGTGGACTAGGAAAAGCAGTGAGCAGTCAAGTGCGAGTGGTGTATGTGTCTCCCTAGATGTGAAAAATGTAGAGGCAACACTTGGTGTGGGTATAAGGACGGCTAGGGTTGTTCATCAAACACGACACGCGCGCGACGCGTGAAGAGACTAGCAGTGGAGTAGGTGCTACTCACGACATCATTCCGAGCAGCCCAACTCCACTAAGCTGGATCCGTCGATATGAGGTCTATCCATTCCACTAAGCTGGATCCGTCGATATGAGGTCTATCCATGTACAAAAAGGTGAAGCGACAAAAATCAAGTTCTACAGATTTGGGAAACACATAGTTTGAAAACTTTACCTCAAGATGCCACCGCCTAAGTGACATATCCTTAATGTCCTACAAGTGCATAGAATTGAGCTGTAGCCTTCCGAAAGTAAGAGCATCAGTCGAACAGAGAGTTTGGAACATGGTCCAAAGCAAAAGCGGTTGTGGAAGTGAAATATTGCAAGAGTGTGGTGAAGAAATTTGAAGTGTGCAAAAGTAATTGTGAAGAAGGGAGAAACGGAAAATAATGAAATCGGTGATAGGGCTAAGGCACTTTCATGGAATCTAGACTCGGATAACTAATCCATTATATATGTTTTTATGTCTGGGGGAGCCAAATAAATGTACATGCATACTACCTAGCAGCAACCGCAGCGCATGGTTCATCGGTGCCACGGCCTCATCCATGGCAGTGGCTGTGGCAACTGACGTTGGCATGCAGATGTTAATCTCTCTTCCGTCGCTCGAAGCAACAAGAAGAGCCATGGCGGCGAGTAGGAACATGTTCGTAGCCATTGCCATTTCTACTTCTAGTTGCTTCGTGAGGTGCAGTGCAATGCAAAAAGTGTGGTGTGGCTAGCTTGTTAAATAGGAAGGGAAAAACTACATCGATCCTACAGTACAGTGTGCGTGACCGTGAGTTCTTTTTTCCGAGAAAAAGGGAAACCCCCAGCCTGTGCATCCATCGATGGACACATGCTTCTATGACCATGACCGTGAGCTTTAAAGAAATTAAGTGACAAAAGAGGGGCTTGTTGTAATTGGCAGGGTCGCATTCACAGCATGGAACACGTTGGTGTTGGGGCGACATTTTTGTAGGATTATAGCACACGCTTTCAATTGGTCGGTTTGGATAAGATGGATATATGAGCCAATAATTCAGCTAATATACGATCAAGTAGTCACGACCACCGTACCTAGTTTCCCTGCTTTACCATGTGCTGGCTATGCAGATTTGCCATTCATCTTTCTTAAGAACTGCAAGTAGTAACAAAGAGTTGGCCTCCATTCACGGAGTAAAGACTGGTTTAGGGGTGTTGGTGTCGTTGATAGGGCCTGGAACATGTTATGTGATATTTGTGTAAAGATTACATTTTTTCTTCGAAAAAGAGGATTACCCCAGGCCTCTGCATCACTCAGTGCAGAAAGACATTTTATTAATTGGAATGGCTGCATGTATGTGGCTGTGTTTGGAGGTGGTATATGTGTTGGATATATGAGCAAATTTCAACAGAGGAAAGATACAACAGGGGAACAATACTCAATGGTTGGCATGCGGTCAAGGTTGGTGTGACGGTGAACCAACCTGTGGTTGGATGAGGGCAGTGGTATCCCCAGCCCACCAGGGTTCGAGTCCTGGTGCTCGCATTATTCCTGAATGTATTTCAGGATTTCCGGGGATGCGCTTTCAGTGGGTGTAGATGTTCCCGCCGACGTCGAGACGCCTACGATGACTTCGTAAATCTCAAGATCATATGCTGGCTCAGTCTCTCGAAGGTGCTCATAGGGGTAGGTTGTGCGTTCATAGAGGTAGTGTATGCGTGTATGTATGAGCGCTTCCGTCTGTACTGTGTTAAAAAAAGGTTGGTGTGGCGAACGATGCATCGACATCCTTATTATTATGACTTGATTGTGACTCTCTCCCCCAATGTTTTTTTATTCTGGCTTTTTTCCTGTAGGGGCCGGAGAATCTGATCTCGAAAAAATCTTGGGAATTCCATATTTTTATCTTCTGAATTTTCCAAACAAAATTTGAATTTATAAAAATTTAGCATCAAAATATATGATAGTTAACCCATTGTGTAAGGCACACATGGTTACCATCGTGAAGTAGCGTGTTCGACAAGCATGTAGCACTTCGGTACCGCTAGGCCCTAGGTGCATGCTTTTGAAAACATACGCATGCGCAGCCTATTTGACCATTACTCTCCGGTTTAAATTCAAAAGGAGTAAGCCTTATATCTTGGTATAACTCCTCCACTAGCAATGTGAGACTAAAGTTAAACCACTAACACGTCTGAGTGGGACACTAGAATTTATTTTTAATTATAGCAATTATTTAATGAGCTTGGCACAGTAATTCAAATGAGATGTGTGCGATGACGTTAGTTCCTGACCGGGGCAATGACTATGCAGGGTATGGGGTGATGGCACATCGTGGATTTGTGCGGCGAATTGGTTAACAACAACTCAAGGAGCGGCCACAATTTGATGGTGTTCATGTTGTTGGGTGCTCAATCTAACAAAGAAATCTCACAATCCTGCCTGAAAACAGGAGAGGGTGCGATCTGATTAACTCAAACGGTAAGGTAAAGAGGAGGGGATGAGGCAGAGAAGCAGTTCTGGTTGAATCGGGGGATGGCGAAGAGGAAGCAAATCCGGGCAAAGAGGAAGCAAATCCGGTCAATCTCCAGCAACTTGGGCGCGGCGTAAAAAGAAGATCGGGGATTAAGAGGAAAGAACAGTTCCAGGAAGCTCAAAGTGTGAGGATTAGGAGCAGATTTTTAATTAGCGAGGACTGGGATTGCATGGACTTGTAGGCCCATGAAGTTGGTTGGGCCCTCCAGCATGCTTCTGGACCGGAAGAGACAAGACGGTACCTACTCGCATTAACTACGAAGAGCCAGACATGAATTACTGCAATTCGGAGCGCATATATCACAGCAAATACCCCATGGATGCCAGATCTCAAGGTGAAGGGGCGGGTTAGATAACGAAAGCATCTAAACACGGGCTCAGAAATGTATTTTCGATGTAACTTGGTCTCCTAATAAATAAAGCTCATTCAAAAAACAGGCACCACACTCAATACTGTGCCGCTGCGGCAAATAAGAAAAGCCTGGTAGAGTTTATACCAAGAAACAACCCGGTCGAGATTGGCGAGCCCCGAAATTTTGGCGGCCCAGGGACGGCCCAGGCCAGGTGTCTGAATAGAGAATCTAGGCATTTCAAACCAAATTCTGAAGAAAAAAAAGGTATTTCATACCGCCACCAACTTGCATATAAAACGTGCGTGCATGCGTGCATGGATGATGACTCACTCTTTCAATCCTCCTTTTGCCTTTGCACCAAAGCATCTTTACTTTATCCTCCAAAGTTTACTCAAAAAGCACGCGACTTTAATCACCCGTGGATTAGTTAAACCTAATGTGTCACTTTGATTAGAAACGGCATATATCACAGCGTTAGTGGGACGCTATTTTATCCAAAGGGAATGGATCATACGTGCTCTACCAGTAAGAAAAGAAAAAGGAAAGGGAAAACAACTACTCCCTCCGTTCCAAATTACTCGTCGTGGTTTTAGTTCAAACCAGAACTAAAACCACGACGAGTAATTTGGAACGGAGGGAGTAGCAGAAAGCAGGTTCAGTATGTGTGTGCACTTTATAAAGTGACATATTAGGTTTTTAGCTGATCATACGTTTTTTCTTTCTTTGTGCACCAGCTGCCTGATCATGGGTATTATACTAAATAGTAGCTCTGCTTTTAGCTGATCACTTTTATTTTTACAGTATTTAGCTGATCACCTTTATTTATACAGTATTTAATTGATCACTTTGCTTCGTTCAGCCTGCTTCAAAGGATCATGGCCCCATTATGAGTGTACATCTCTTTAACTAACTAGCACGGTTTAGCCTAAAAGTTGGCTTTACTTTGTACACTAGCTGCATGTGCCCCCTACGTAAGCTTTACGGCCCTCTCATTTTCCATTTTCTTGCAAAACATTTTTTTGCATAAAGGCCAAATGTCATATACTATTAAGTAGCAAAAAACCTTACAGATACGTCTCTAGAGAAATTCAAAATTACATTAAGATTTTTAGTAGTGTAGGAGTCTTCTCCTTCCTGGATGTACCAAAATCGCGTGGCATGCGCAAAGCTCATTGCTGCCTCTAAGCTTTCATCTCTGCAGTCCTATGGTTTTGCGATCCGTGAGGTGCTTTGCAACAAGATTATGGAGAACAACCAGAGCTGCAAATTAACAACTAGGCAAAGCCAAAACACGGTAATACACATTGGTAACTATAAGCTGTGTAATCAATTAGTTATACATCTATTGTGCTCACATCGACAAGTATTCATTGCTTGCACATGACTACTAAACACGCGGCAAGAGTTGTATACACGTACTTATTGGAGTAAGGTTGATCAATTAAATTAAGCTCCGAATTGCTAGCCCCTTGGCATGTTAGCCGATGGACTTCACGTGTGTGCACATTGCAAGCAGCTTCTCGTGTACACTGCTCTATGAAAATCCCCGGGCTTGCCCTATAAAAGCAGCACCGCAGCTAGCATTGGGAGCTCACTTTTCTTAGCTCCTTGTACTCGTCAACACCTCCAGCAAGCAGTACCGGTCGTGAGAGGGTCATATCCGAACATGCCTGATATGATGGCGGACACGGCGCTGAGCATGGCGAAGTCCTTGTTGGTCGGCGCCATTGGCAAGGCCGCCTCTGCCGCCGCCAACAAGATGAGCCTCGTCATGGGTGTACGCAAGGATATCTGGTATGTTCACATGCACGTCTTTTGTTACAGTCATGACGAACTTCCCACGGCTAGCCTTTTACATTCCTATCACGAAACTGACATCCAATATCCCTTTTTCTGTTAAAACTTTAAGTCCCTTTTGTTGGGTGAACACCGGATTGATATCTTAATGCTCGTGAAAAAGAAAAAAAATGATGCTTTATTCAACTCTTATTTATGTTATGCTAGCACCAAGTATTGATAGGCTTGGCACCTGCACGCATGGAGCTGCAGATACTATTTTGAAATCTGCGGGAATGTACTAAGCGTCTTGTGCCTTTTTCGTTTGGCAGGTTCATCAAAGATGAACTAGAAACAATGCAAGCATTTTTGGTGGCCGCTGAAGCAATGAAGGAGAAAGACATGCTACTCAAGGTGTGGGCGAAGCAAGTAAGAGACTTGTCCTACAATATTGAAGATTGTCTGGGTGAATTCCTGGTGCATGTGGCAAGTGCAAGCAAGTGGCGGAAGTTGATGAAGCTCAAAGATCGCCACCGAATCGCCATGCAAATCCGAGATCTCAAATCAAGAGTTGAAGAAGTGAGCAGCAGGAACACACGCTACAACCTGATTCAGAAGGAGAAGATCACTAGAGCCATTGATGAGAGGGATTCTTGCATGGAAGATATTCGTAACCAGTCAGCGAGCAACATTGATGAAGTTGAACTTGTGGGGTTTTCCAAGCCCAAACAAGAGTTAATAAATCTTACTGGTGTGCATGACAACAATGGACCTCCTCAGGTTGTATGCGTGGTCGGCATGGGCGGTTTGGGTAAGACTACTCTTACAAGGAAGGTTTATGAAAGTATGGATAACTTTTCATGTTGTGCTTGGATAACTGTCTCGCAGTCATTTATTAGGATGCAGTTTCTCAAAGATATGACCAAAAAGCTTGCTAGCCCTAATGAAATGGAGGACTTACAAAGGAAGGGGGAGGGACAAGGTGACCTCGCCAAGTTTCTTGAGAAAAAGCTACGTGAGGAGAGGTAGTTTGTTGTTCTTGATGACTTATGGTACATAAATGACTGGGACTGGATCAGAACTACTATTTTTCCAAGTAGTAATCATAAAGGTAGCCGAATCATGGTAACAACACGAGATGCTGGCTTAGCTAAGAAGTGTACTTTGGGACCTTCTTCTATACCACGTATCTACAAACATCAACCCCTAGAAACAAATGATGCCATAAATTTGCTATTGTGGAAGACTAGGAAAAGTGAGGAAGACATGACAAATGATGAGAGCATGAGGAAAATAGTCACTAAGATAGTGAAAAAGTCTGGAGGGTTACCCCTTCCTATTCTTACAATAGGAGGCATGCTTGCCACCAAAGCGATAGACCAGTGGCAAATGATTTATGACCAAATCCCCCTAGAGCTAGACAGCGACAAAAACCTTGAACCAATGAAGAGGATGGTTACACTGAGTTACAACCACTTGCCTTCTCATCTTAAGTCATGTTTTCTGTATTTAAGCTTATTTCCGGAGGATTTTGAAATCAAAAGGAGGCGTTTTGTGGAAAGATGGATAGCCGAGGGATTCGTTATCACCATGGGTGGATTGAGTGCTGAAGATGTTGGGAATAGTTACTTTCATGAACTCATCAACCGTAGTATGATTCAACCAATAAAACTGAACTTAGAAGGAAAAGTGAAGAGCTGTCGAGTTCATGATATTGTTCGTGATGTCATGATCTCTATCTGTAGAGATGAAAATTTTGCATGCTCAATATGGAATAAGTCAACTGGTGTAGCAGGAGATAACTTCCGCCATGTGGCATACCAAGGTAGTTGGTGCCCAAATAAAGGTTTGGATTGGAGCCATGTCCGATCATTGACTGTGTTTGGTGAGAGACCCATGAAGCCGGCACCTTCACCTTTTTCACCTGACTTCAGGATGCTTAGAGTATTGGATCTACAGGATGCCCTGTTTGTGGTGACACAAAAGGATATCAGCACTATAGGGTCGTTACGTCATTTGAAATATGTCAACGCTCAATTTTCTAACATATACAAGATCCCAAGATCCATAGGGAAACTACAAGGCTTACAAACATTGGACATAAGAGATGGTCATGTTGCATCCCTACCAACTGAGATCACTAAACTACAAAGCCTTCGTAGCCTCCGATGTAGCAAAGAAAATGTGAAACGAGTTTTGTTGTCTTACCCGAGGATTTGGTGTGTACCCACATTATGTCTGCCTGTTTTGTTTGCTACATCTTCTGATGAACTTCCTGAGATTATTATGATGTTTCACATGGCCTGTACTGGTCGTTTGTCCAACTCTGATGGTGTGAGGGTACCCAGAGGGATCAGTAACCTAAGGGAGTTAGAGATTCTTGAGATTGTGGATATTGAGCGAACTAGCAAGAAAGCAGTTCAAGAGCTCGGAGAGCTTATAAAGCTAAGAAAGTTAAGTGTCACACTAGGGGTGAACCAGAAAAAGCGTGAGATACTTTGTGCATCTCTTGAGAAGCTCTCTTCCCTCCGTTCTCTTGGCATGGATGCAACTTCTGCCAGAGATGGTCTCAAGTGGTTGTATTCTTTTTCCTCCTTCCCTACTCACTTTAAGACACTGAATTTGTGTGGTATTCTGGGGGAGATTCCTGACTGGTTTGGCAACCTGGTACATTTGGTGAAGATTCACTTAAGGTTGAGCAATCTGATGGAAGGAGATAAAAGCATGAAAATACTAGGTGCACTGCCCAAGCTCAGGCTCCTTCATCTTGATGAACAATCTTATGCTGGGAAGAAACTAGTTTTCAGAGCAGAAACATTCCAAAATCTCAGGCAACTTAATATTATCTCTCTGGAGCAACTGAGGGAGTTGATATTCAAGGAGGGCACCTTGCCCTGGTTGGAAAAGATAGAAATCAGATGGTGCAGTTTGGAATCGGGGATTACTGGTACCAAACACCTTCCAAGACTCAAGGAGATTTGGCTTGATTGGGGCGCCAAAGTGGCGAGGCTTGGTATGCTGCAAAGTGAAGTGGATGCACACCCCAACCTTCCAGTTCTGCGACTCAAGGAGGACCGGAGTGAGCATGCCCTTAGTGACGTCGTCCAAGAATCTGCGGAGGCTACATCTTTCCATGCCGAACCTCCGGCAGCGGGAGAGAGCTCCACCTGACCACACGAAGCGACAGGTCAGCTAGCAAATTTCTACTATTTTGTTCAGTAGCAGTAGGTGTATAGTTATCAACTTGACTGATGATGCCCTTGTATTGTTTGTGTTGTAACATCCAAGAGTGTCGAAGATGATTTCTGCTAATGCAATTCTGACGACGACGGCGGCGATGCTCCATTGCAGCCGCTCCTACTGCTCCTGGCCGGTACAGATTCTCTAGTACAGATCGAACGGCCCTCTTTGTTTCTTTCAATCCTCAATGCTGATAAATAGTGTTTTCTTTTGGCTTACTCTCAATTATTTCTTACAGGAACTTGATGTATCACTCTGCTGTCGGGGAGTCTCGCCATCACTAATTGAGCTCTGTTATATATGCCCCTCTTTCTCAACCTGGTATGGAACATGGCATTACCAATCAACTCACGGATCATGAAGAGACGCAACCTGCATTCTCTGGCTGCCCACTGCCTACAAATCCTGAAAGATGGCTCTTTAAATTGGTCTGATGTTCACTCAGCTCACTATATACCTTCATGTTGCTATCAACTGGTGATGTTTATCATATATACTCTTACAATCCATTTCTTTTCTCTTCTGCTTTCTTGCCTACTATAACAGCAAAGATGATCTGTGTTGAGGACGAGTGTCTAGCTGTAGTAGATATCTCTTCTCCGTTCCATTCTTCGGTTCTTCGCTCATCTCGATCGACCCCCGCTACATGCTGGCCTGTACTGCCTTACGCTCAGCGGCTCAGGTCGCCAGGCACCATAACTGGGACACCATGGTTGAATGCTTTGATTAGTTGATTCAGTTTGGGTTTCTGACGATGTTTGTCTCTTTATACAGGAGGTGTTGCTCGTTTGCACTTGTTGCTGGTGATGATACGCCCATCCATTTCCACTTATCTGCTGGACATGTAAGGACTATCTTATACTGTAAACTTTGTCGTGGTCTTCTGATTCGATTTTACGTTAACCATTTATAATAATCCACTTTGTTGCAGACAGATCCTTTACCTGGAGTGAACAAACGTCCTTACATCTTCTGCCGCCAAGGAATCATCTCGAGTGAATCTGAAGCTTGAATTTCATTTCCGACCCAGGAGAGAGCTAGTTTGCGGTGCCTCGACAGTCAAAGTGCCTCTGAACGTGAACCGTGAAGTGTTCATGCTGGTCAGTTATTTATTTATTTCTAGTTATCAAGTTTCATTTTTTTCATATATACTTGAAATTTGTTTGTTGTTTTGAACTTGTGAACACATAATAAAATTCCCCATGAAATATAACTAATGCATGCTCTGTAATTGCATTTCAGCTGGGGAGAACTCGTGGAAAATGCAATGTACTTCACCCCACAAGAAGCTGCTACCAATGGAGCTGCATATATTGTTATGCTGCAATTGGCCATCACGTTCAGCTCTCCAAGTTCTCTGCTGGCTTGTGGCCACTGACGTGGCGCAAGGTGAATATGAGAGGGATATCAACATTTCTCCGCTGCGAATGGAACATGAGTGCATTGATCTCGGGGCTTCAGTGTAATGGACGGGAGTAGCAAGGTGCACCGCTACTCAGAAGGAGATTACAAGTTGCAACTATGGGCCCAGATGAAAAATCTCTCGAGGATGAACATGGAATGGAATGGCCGATGAACCTGATGAGAAGACCTGCTATTTTGAATACAGACTTACTTTGTTTTCTAGTACTCTGTTTGTCCAGAGATGCTTAGTTCCTCTCTGTTTACTGCTGCCACTATGATTGTGCTTGCTTGTAATCAAAGAATGAGGATTGCATGTATTGTTATCCAGGTTCCTCAAATTTAAGAATCTGTTGGAATTCTCTCGACTATGAAACGGCAGCGAACTCTCTTACTCCGTGGAGTCGGCAGTGCGGAGCGGTGCAGTCCTGTGGTACAAAATCAACCTGATGAGAATACAGACTTACTCTGTTTTCTTGAAGATGATCAATTCCTTTCAAACTCTTGCTGCCACTATGTATGTGCTTGTTTAAACGAAGAATGATGATTGCCAAAAAAAGAGGAACAATGATGATTGCCACCAAATTCGAGTTGATGAAATAATGCGCCAGCTATAAATAGGCCATTAAATTTGCGATTCTCACCGGTTTCGCTTGGCCAATTATAGTTTGTCAGGAAAAGGCCACGCGGCGGCATATGAAATCCATAGGTTTATTTTGGAGGCCATCTGTAACGTTTGAACATATTTCCCTATTCAACTGTCGATACTTTCACGAACCTGCACGCTTAATTGAGCAATCAGCAGAGTGACCAAGGCAAAGACCAGGAGACTGATGTTGGAATATTAGGCAAGTTTATGATTAATTCCAGTAAATAATTCATGACTAGAAGAGATACTAGCATGCAATAATCTAGCAAACTAGAAGAACAGCAAGACATGCATGACAGCAGCAAACACGTAACAATAGCTGTAGAAACAGACATGAACAGAGGATGTTGGACGTACTGATCGTTAGCTATTATGGGTGCGACAGTGTTGATGACGATGTTGGCGACGATCTGCTGCTGACGGCGATGAATACGACGATGAGTAGCACCGCCCGACTTGGACGGAAGACGACCCGTGATGACGAATTTGAGCAGTCGCGCACAGCGCTTCCCAAAAACCTAATTCGTCCTCTCCCGGTGCAGGATCGCAAAAACGAACGGTTCTGGAGACCTACTCTCCCACGCGCCGATGCACGCCGGCGTTTGGGATGGAGTAAACTACGATGGTGGCGCAAGTTGTGAGATGAGACAAAACCCTAGGTGTTTTTCGATGTGTCTCTGGCCGTAGCCGGTAGTTGTATATATATTAGGACCAGAGGCGGTATTGTGTCGCGACCACAATCCCAAACCGAATCAGTTTCTAATTCGTATACTTACCGGACAAGGAATCAAAAACTTGTCTGCCAAGACAACCATTCACGCGCATGTACGCCCCGCCCCGGCCCGGCCCGGCCCGGCGAGGCGACGCGAGCGAGCGAGCGCGCGTGTGGTTTTCCCTTTCTCTTCTCACACACCACTTAGAGTGGTGGAGAGAACCCACTATATAAAGAGGTCCAACTCTTCTTCAACTTCCAAGGTGGGACTAAACTTAGCACCACCACTTGCCATTTTACACATGGGCTTTGAGATTTCAGAAATTGCTATGAGCCTAGCCCATTAATTCTAACAATCCCCCACCAGATCTCAAATACCCATTTAGAGATTTGCCTTCTCTCACCACTTGTTTAATATACCAGTGTTTCAGCAGAGACTGTTAAGTTGAACTTCTGCCTAGAACTTTAAACTACATCCATTCACAACTTGACAATGGACTATGCCTTGAATTGCTAGTTTTGTGTGAATAGATTTCACTCAAAGTCTTAACCAGTACCTGACCGCCAGTAGGCTACCCCGCGGTTTGGAGCTTATACGTCATACTCCCTGGTCTCTTCGTGAGCTTACTAGAGATCTCCCAAATCTCATAGACTGCGACGTTTACAGTCAGAACTCATATAGGTGTGTTCTTTCAAGACTGCTCTGTAGGACAGCATCTTTTCTAATTATAGCCAATAGAACCACATTAAGGCATGTTGCCAACCTGCCTTACAGATCTGAGCCTTACAGCTCTGAGAGTTTTGCATCTTCACTTGGAGACGATCATAAGTTATTACTCTCCTCAGTTAACCAATAGCTTGTTCTTCCCAGATCCTAATTCACGGGATCTCCGATCACAAAGGTTGGGTTACTACTATGGTGTAACATCTATGGGTCTCATACCCATCTCCCTCGATGCAATATCTATCACATTTCGTGATAGTCCCTTGTAAAAGGATCTGCCAGGTTTTTGTCTGTTTGTATATACGTAACAATTATTACTCCGGAGTTTCTCAACTTCCTGACAGACTTCAAACGTCTTTTCACGTGTCTTGATGACTTTGCATTATCTTTAGAATTGTTCACTTTAGCGTTAACCGTTTGGTTATCACAATTCATAAGAATAGCCGGTACAGGTTTTTCAACAACCGGCAAGTCCATCAAGAGCTCACGCAGCCATTCTGCCTCAACAGTAGCTGTGTCCAAAGCAGTTAATTCTGCTTCCATAGTTGACCTCGTCAATATGGTTTGCTTGCAAGACCTCCATGACACTGCGCCACCACCATGAGTAAATACATACCCACTTGTTGCGTAAAGTACATCAACATCGGAGATCCAATTTGAATCACTATATCCTTCTAGCACAGCAGGATGCCCTGAATAAGTAATTCCGTAACTCGTAGTACCTATCAGATAGCGCAAGACCCTTTCTAGTGCATGCCAATGATCATCACCCGGGTTGGACATGAACCTACTCAGTTTGCTCACAGCAAAAGAGATATCTGGTCTTGTAGTGCTAGCTAAGTACATGAGTGAACCGACAATTTGAGAGTATCTTAATTGATCTCTCGTTTCTTTCTTGTTCTTTCTGAGTGTCACGCTGGGATCATAAGGTGTTGGAGAAGGCTTGCTATCCATAAAACCGAATCGGTTCAGGACCTTCTCAACATAGTGAGATTGCGTTAATGTAATCCCACTCTCATCCTTAATAAGTTTGATGTTTAGAATTACATCGGCTTCTCCCAGATCTTTCATGTCAAAACTTTTTGATAGAAAAGACTTGACCTCATTAATTGCATTAATGTTTGTACCAAAGATCAGTATGTCGTCCACATACAAACATAATATGACACTATTGCCCCCACCATGGCGATAGTAAACACACCTATCAGCCTCGTTAATGACAAATCGTGCAGAAGTCAGAGTTCTTTCAAACTTCTCATGCCATTGCTTAGGTGCCTGTTTCAGACCATACAAAGATTTTAACAACTTGCACACCTTTCTCTCTTCACCCTTTACCACAAACCCGTCAGGCTGATCCATATAGATCTCCTCTTTCAACTCTCCATTGAGAAAAGCTGTCTTTACATCCATTTGATGAATGATAAGACCATAAGAGGCAGCCAAGGAAAGTAACACTCGAATGGTGGTCATTCTAGCAACGGGTGAATAGCTGTCAAAGTAATCTTCGCCTTCTTTCTGAGTGTAGCCCTTGGCCACTAGCTGCGCCTTGTACTTATCAATAGTACCATCAGGCTTTAGCTTCTTTTTGAACACCCACTTACAGCCCACAGGTTTACAACCATATGGTCTATCAGTTAGTTCCCAAGTTCCATTAGAAAGAATTGAGTCCATCTCATTATGAACAGCTTCTTTCCAATCATCTACATCCGGAGATGCATATGCTTCTGCAATCGTCTTGGGTGTGTCGTCCACAAGGTATACAATGAAATCATCACCAAAGGATTTTGCAATCCTTCGTCTCTTGTTCCTTCTAGGAACTTCATTGTTATCCTTCTCAAGGACTTCCTCATGTGATTGTTCGAAATATTCATCAGTTGTACTAGATTCAGGAATTATCTCAGAAGAAAATCTAGCAATGCTATGCATATCTTTCATAGGAAATATGTTCTCAAAAAATGTTGCATCACGAGATTCCATTATAGTATCAACATGCATATCAGGTACTTCAGATTTTACCACTAAAAACCTATAAGCAATGCTCCGTTGAGCATACCCTAGAAAGACACAATCCACTGTCTTTGGTCCAAGTTTGCGTTTCTTAGGAATAGGAATATTGATCTTTGCCAAACATCCCCAAGTGCGCAAATAAGAAAGTGATGGTTTTCTCCCAACCCACTCCTCATAAGGGGTTTTCTCTTTATTATTGTTGGGAACTCTATTCAGGACATGACATGAAGTCAATAGAGCCTCCCCCCACCATGCCTTAGATAAACCAGCAGTGTCTAACATGGCATTCACCAAGTCAGTCAATGTGCGGTTTTTCCTCTCGGCCACTCCATTTGATTGAGGTGAATAGGGAGGCGTCCTCTCATGAATAATACCATGTTCCTCACAAAATTCATCAAAATTTTTTGGAAAATACTCTCCACCACGATCGGACCTAAGACGCTTGATCTTTCTCTCTAGTTGATTTTCAACTTCAGCTTTATAGATTTTAAAGTAGTCTAATGCTTCATCTTTAGTTTGCAACAAATAAACATAGCAAAATCTAGTCGCATCATCAATCAATGTCATGAAATATCTCTTTCCACCTTTTGTCAACACACCATTCATCTCACAAAGATCAGAATGTATGAGTTCTAGAGGTGCCAAGTTTCTCTCCTCGGCGGCCTTATGAGGCTTTCGAGGTTGCTTAGATTGCAGACAACTATGGCACTTAGAACCTTTGGTAATTGTGAAGTTCGGAATTAAACTCATGCTGGATAGCCGAGACATTAAACCAAAATTAATATGACATAAACGAGAGTGCCAAATACTTGCATCATCATTAACACTAGCACAAATTTGGTTTATTGACTTATTGCAAAAATCTGAAAGAGAAAAGCGGAACAAGCCTCCGCACTCATAGCCTTTTCCTATAAATTGTCCAAATCTTGACACGATTACTTTATTGGACTCTAAAACTACCTTAAATCCATCTCGACATAGAAGGGAGCCGCTAACTAGATTCTTGTTCATAGTAGGGACATGCTGCACGTTCCTTAGTTGCACGACCTTTCCCGAAGTAAACTTCAGATCCACCGTGCCAATGCCACGAACAGAAGCATGTGACCCATTCCCCATTAGGACGGAAGAATCCCTTGCGACCTGATAAAAAGTAAACAGGGAGATGTCAGCACACACATGAACGTTAGCACCCGAATCAATCCACCACGAAGATGATTGAAATACTGAAAGCACAATAGGTAAATTACCATACCCATCAGTATTGCTAGCGGTCACCATGTTGACAGTCTTGGAGCTTGTTTTCCCTCTGCGGTCTGCACGTTCAGGGCATTCCTTGGAAAAGTGTCCAGGCTTCCCACAGGCGTAGCACTCTAGCTCAGCCTTGTTGAACTTCTTCTTTTTGAAGGTAGTAGTCTTGGTAGGCTTGTTGAAAACAGGTTTGTTCTTCCCTTTGTTCTTGTTCTGTGGGTACCTCTGCACCATGTTAGCAGTCGGCTGAACCTCACCTCCTTTTTCAGTGGTATCTTTAGCCCGAGCTTTTTCTTCAACATCAAGAGATGCAATCAGATTTCCAACTGATATCTCCTGTCTCTTATGCTTCAGAGTTGTGGCGAAATTCCTTCATGAAGGAGGCAACTTTGCAATCATGCACCCAGCCAAGAATTTGTCGGGTAGAACACATTTAAGATATATGATGTTGACCATCACACGTGTTCATGTTCGGCCTCACAACCCCCTCCAAGTTGCATGTGTAGCAGTTGTGAGGACGACGACGACGAACGTCGGTTCTTCCTCGACCTCCATGACGCGAGCCGACAGTTAATTTGAGTTTCGTGTTTTGAAAGCCGAACGAAAAGTGTGGGCTCTGCTCGACACCATGCCGTGTTCCAAAAGCGAGATGAAACATGCACGCAATGCTTTCGAAATCCAGCCCATCGGCCCGCCAACCATATATCATTTCCTTTCATTTTCACCGGAAAAAAAACAACCCGCGAATAAAATCAGAATTAGAAAAAAAAAAGAAAAATAATCAAGAGAAAGACCCACACACTCAATTTCAGTTTCACTTATTCTCATTGGTGGATCCATTTGTGCCACGGATCGATGACCTGGCTCACATCCTACCGTCCATTTGTGCCCAGGAATCCTACAATCCCACATCCATCCATCCATCCGACCCACTGAACGCACCAACACACACACACACACACACACACACACACTCTCTCTCTCTCTCTCTCTCTCTCGCTCGAACCCACCCAAACCCTCGTCGCCTCCTCTCTCCCCCCGAACCCCTCTAGCTCTCTCGCCGCCGCCACCCACGCCGCCCGGTTCCTGCGAGCTCCGGCCGCGCGCAGCACGCCGGCGAGATCCCCTTGGTCCGCGTCTGCCTTACCTCCATGCAGATCCGCGGCTCCCCAACTGGCTAGGGTTTTGCATCCCCTTTTGTTCACCGGGATCCGCCACGGCAGGCCACGGCCTCAGTGCATCAGCGAATCCAGCCATAGTTAACTCAGGAAATTGCCTATAATTAGGTTTTTGGATTGTTGGAATATTAGGCAAGTTCATGATTAATTCCAGTAAATAATTCATGACTAGAAGAGATACTAGCATGCAATAATCTAGCAAACTAGAAGAACAGCAAGACATGCATGACAGCAGCAAACACGTAACAATAGCTGTAGAAACAGACATGAACAGAGGATGTTGGATGTACTGATCGTTAGCTATTATGGGTGCGACAGTGTTGATGACGATGTTGGCGACGATCTGCTGCTGACGGCGATGAATACGACGATGAGTAGCACCGCCCGACTTGGACGGAAGACGACCCGTGATGACGAATTTGAGCAGTCGCGCACAGCGCTTCCCAAAAACCTAATTCGTCCTCTCCCGGTGCAGGATCGCAAAGACGAACGGTTCCGGAGACCTACTCTCCCACGCGCCGATGCACGCCGGCGTTTGGGATGGAGTAAACTACGATGGCGGCGCAAGTTGTGAGATGAGGCAAAACCCTAGGTGTTTTTCGGTGTGTCTCTGGCCGTAGCCGGTAGCTGTATATATATTAGCACCAGAGGCGGTATTGTGTCGCGGCCACAATCCCAAACCGACTCGGTTTCTAATTCGTATACTTACCGGACAAGGAATCAAAAACTTGTCTGCCAAGACATAAAAATAAAACGGCAAAAGGAAGCTGCGCTCCTGCAAGGAGACGGACCGGATTTCGGCGGACCATTCACGCGCATGTCGCATGTACGCCTCGCCTCACCACGGCGAGGCGAGGCGAGCGAGCGCGCGCGTGTGGTTTTCCCTTTCTCTTCTCACACACCACTTAGAGTGGTGGAGAGAACCCACTATATAAAGAGGTCCAACTCTTCTTCAACTTCCAAGGTGGGACTAAACTTAGCACCACCACTTGCCATTTTACACATGGGCTTTGAGATTTCAGAAATTGCTATGGGCCTAGCCCATTAATTCTAACAACTGACCGCCGCTCGCCTCCCGGACGCCATGCACGCGTCGCCGGCAGCCATGGTCGACGGAGCAGCGGGCAAGACTTGTTTTGCTCTGCTGAATGCATCCACGGCGCCGCCATGGATGGAGTCGCCTCTCTCGTCGGGAGCAGATAAGTCGGGGAAGAGACGAAGGTTTTGGGAGGCGTCCCTAGCCATTCGATTGTGATCCAACAGCTGGCGCTGGACCGGGGACACGGACGACCCTTCGGGAGCTAAACGGGCTAAACCTGGCCGTGGGCAAAGGCCTAGGTGGGCTATGTGTCTAATGGGCTTCAGTGGGCCATTTTTATCTGTTGGGCTATGTGTTTAATGGGCTTCAGTGGGCCATTTATGTTCTGGAGTTTTTTTCATTTTATTCAGTGCCTTTTTGACAAATTATGTTTATTCTATAAATATTTTACTGTTCACCGAGATCAGATGGGAAGAAAATCTTATACGACCAGGTCGTACGCTCCTGATCGTGAGACCCGCTCCACCTGTTGACACCTGGCAAAAACGAATCTCAACGCAGGCTGACGAGTTACTATCTTATATTTCTAGCATAATAAGAAATCTCAAATCTCGTTTCTAGTCCCAAATTCCCGCCGCCCCGTTCACCAAATCCTGAATCCCCTTTCTTCTCTAGCGTCCATGGATGCAAAATCAAGTTCCAATTCCACATCCGTGAGTGGAACAAATACTGATTCCTTTGTTGGTTGGCTTGTATCTTTCCTGCACTCAACGAGCAGAGGAGTCGGGCCTTCAAGGGCGACCTGCAAGCTGCGAGGGAGCCGAGGAGCATGGTCGTCGGCGGCGGGGAGAGAAGCGGGGGACGGAGCTCCGTTGCTTCTGCAGCAGAGCGAGCACAAGAGTTACGACAGTGACGACGATGATAAGCAAGCAAGCGTGGCTGCCGCCCGCCGCCCGCCGGAGAAGGAACGGGGATTCTAGATTTGTAAACGGGGGCGGCTGGGAGTCGGGAATACAAACAGTTCACGATTCTATTACTGGAATTCAGGATAACTCCTAGCATGCGTTGAGATTCGTTTTTGCCAGGTGTCATCAGCTGGAGCGGGTCTCACGATCACGAGCATACGACCTGGGTCATATAAGATTTTTTTCCGATCAGATGGGCTCAAGCTCATGATGCAATTAATGACTTATGGCGGCGCATTATCTGATTTTCTGCTGAAAATAGTATAATAACAAGGAGCCAACTGGAGGAAGGTATAGTCCAATGGAAGTACTAGAGGTGCACATCGGCTAACATTGTGCTCCTTCTTTGTTTTTTTTTTAGGCCAAAGAGTAAGCTACTCAATGGAAGGATTACAGTCTGCTAACATTCTACTCCTTTAGGAGCAAGGCAGAAGTTGGTGTTAATAATGGGAGGCGTCCCGAGCCGTTCCATTGTGATCCAACAGCTGGCGCTGGAGCGGAGATACTAACGGGCCTTCGGGAGTTAAACGGGACAAATCTGGCCATGTGCAAGAGGCTAGGTAGTCCTGGCCTAGAAAACAATGTTTTGCTTTTCGGTTTTTATCTGGTGGGCTATGTGTCTAAGGGGCTTCCGTGGGCCATTTTATATTCTGTACTTTTTTTCATTTTATTCAGCGCCTTTTAACAAATTATGTTTACTCTATAAATATGTTTTGCATGGACGATGTTTGTGTCAATTTTCAGCGGGTTCGGTTATCTGAGTAGCTCTCAAAAACAAAATTAGGGTCTGTAAAAAGGGTTACTGTTCATCCACTGTTGGAATGATTTTTTCTGAGGGCTACTCTGATGTCCGAACACGTTGAAAATTGGCACAAACCTCACACACTCAAATATCTTCCATGCCAAAAATATTTTTTAATGTATATTTGTTTTTACTGTTCACTAAGATCAGATGAGCTCAAGTGCAGAAATGAATATTTGTGTTTTCCACGCCCTCCTCTTACACGAATGAAGGCCATGACATGCTATTTTAGTTTGGAGTTAATTTGCCAAACAAGCCAAAGCTCTGCCGTTCATTGCAGTGGCAAAAAGTTTTACAACCCAACAAGGAACAAAAGTGGAAAAGTCTTTGCAGAAGAAAGATAGCACTACACTACTCTCTTGCAAGAATCAGGGGAGCCACCTCGTTTGCCATCATGAAGGCCGTTGCAAGGGCGCTGGAGGCGGGATCTTGGATATCCAAGAATTTCACTCCTTCCACAAAATCCAGATGGTGCGTGAGGTTATAATGGGAGCATGGCTCTGTTATTTTGTACATGATCCAAATGCACCATCACCCGCAAGAATTGATATTCAGTATTGAGTGTGCATGCCAAGCTTATGTGGGGACAATGGACCAGAGCAGACATGCGTAGCAAAACCTCTCTAGAGAAAGCGAAATCAAGGTTCTCGTACGACAAAGACTCCAATATTTCTAACTCTGAGCATGACAAAGACTTATAAAACACAGAGTCGCTACTTCTTGTAGCATCTACCTATGTTATAAGAATTGTACAGCAGTCAAACAAACATGAACAGACTCGTGGCGCTAGAGAGGGGAAATAGCAGTGAGAATTGTGATGGGTTGGATATGTAATTTATTGAGAAATATGGATGGGAGGAATATGGATTTCAGGAATTTAATTGGCTGCATGCATGCTCTTAGCTATAATTAATAGCTTGAATGCCTGGTCGGGTGTATTGACCGGAACGATTTTACTTTGTAATTAACTCGGCAAATTGGAGTAGAAGTGAGGCAAAATACGTTCGATGTAATTGCTGCAGCCATGTAAATTCAAACGGTTTACCGTGGCTTATGGGCCCTGTTAGGATCCAACTAGCGAATCACTCCATTACAGGGAGTCAAGCTCAAGTACAAGGGAATTGAGGAGGGAGGTAGGGGAAGAACAGGAGGTAAGGGAAGAGGGGAGCCGCCGTTGCCGTTTCGTGATCCAAGCCCGGATGACCCGTTCGCTGCTTCTCCTTCAGGTACTTGTAGTCGACAGCAGTTGCTTGTGTATAGCCGGGCCGGCCCATGTACGAGGACGCTGCCAAACCCACGTACGAGTGCGCGTAGGGAAGGTCCCTAACATCCCTCCCTTCTTGAAATGCGGCTTGCCCCCAAGCCGCTATCACGAAGAGTTTGCCAGGATCCCATGGTGCTTGTAAGATTTTTATCATGTCCGGGTCGCCATGGTAGTTGTCACGGTCGCAACCATGGTTGAGGTGGACTTGGGCGAGCTCGGAGAAGTAGTCGGGGTTGAGGTAGTAGTGGTTATTGCAGATGGATACCCGGTTGAAGTAGGTGTTGTGGTTGTTGGAAACCTTGGTGAAGAAGGCGATGGAGAAGTAGCCGTCATAGTTGAAGCCGAAGTAGTACTTGCGGCGGACCAAGCCTTGCGCGAGACAGTGGCGAAGGCGATGACGCCGCCACCGAGGATGTAGCCATTGTCATCATAGTTGTGGTCGAAGCTGAGGCGACACTCGTGGACGATGAAGCCTTGCGCGAAGACGACATCGACAGCGATGACACTCCTCCCTTCTTGAAAATGATCTTGATTGTAGCAGGTAGAGAACGTCATACCGCTCATGGCCAGTGCACTAGTGCTGATAGCCATCGCCATTAGAATCCGACTGCGACTATGTTGTGCCATCAGACATGCCAGAAGGGCCAAGATATCACCATAATATTCAGAAGTGTCCTCTGGATACTGTTGCTCGTCACCTGGATCCCAGTGCTGAAGAAGAACACTTACACTGGACAATTGTGCAAACCACCTGTGATCAAATATTTCTTCTTCAGTTCCCATAGGCCATAATTTTTCAAACTGAACATGGGGATGCTGATGATTGTAATCCCAAGAGGCATTGACTGCAAAAGAATTCAGATATGCTCGAAGGTTTTCCACCAGAATATCTGTACATGGAAGTAATGGCCACTCAAGCTGTAACACCATCAATGTGCTACTAGCACTCACGCACAAAGGATGCAGTCCGGGTTTTATTCCATAAGAAATTGTTTCAGTGTACTGCTCCAGATTAATCAGAAGCAACCAAATCCCTTCATGTGAGCGCATTATATAGTCTGGATAAAATTGTATGCCTGTGTAGTTCGCTGCCTCCCTAGAAATAGCTGGAAACAGGTAAGATAACCTGCATGTGCAAGAAGGGTTCCAATGCAATACCTTTCCTGTACCACTGCTAGACTGAAACTTGCTTGTTTAGACAGATTAACATCTATCACACGATCCGGAGGGCGTCCAGACTGCAACTTCGCACCCGGCAAACAACAGAAAGAATCTTCCATGGAATTCGACCGACAATAAGAAATAAGAGGGGAACCCACATTTTTGAATTGCAACCAAACTAGCCGAACACTGAACCCTGAAACTTTATGTGGTTGACGACATGTACCTGAATATGGTTTTTGATGTGCACTTTGCAAGTAACACCAGGGTTTTCTCATGAGATTGGGATCACTAGAACCAGGAGGACCAGACTGAAATTCCACTTTCGGCAACTCTGACCATAGATGCACTGCTTGGCAATTGCTTGAAGATGATGAACATAGTAGTTTCAGGTGCACACTTCGACGACATCTCAAGGATACTGTCAGAGAATTCAGAGTACCAGCAAAATGATGCATCACATAAGGAATTTTCGGCCATGTGTACCTCAATTGCGAGCCTTCGTCAAAGCAATCAAACGACGGCCATGGGCATGGTCTGGACATACAAGAAATGAGATAAGTTGTTTGCATAGCAGATGTTTTTGATCACCCAGATTCTGGAACTGCCGTTGGGTACCGTTGGAAACAACTGAAGGGTTCATCTACGAGAATTAGCTTGCAGCAGTCAACTTGTAGAGGATCGCCATATCCGAGCGACATCTGAACTAGTGTAGATCTGACAAATGGAACTTCATGCGACTGACTACAACCGAAAGGTTCAGGATAGTCTATATCTGAATGGACAGAGAGTTCCTCCAAGATATATTTCGGAAACCTGCACGAATTATCCAACGCGCAGCACTGCACAGATTGGTGAAGTGTTTCTCAGTGTTCTGTACTGCTGCACATTTGGTTGCACAATCCAGTCGATATGAAGACTTGACTGATTGAGGGGATACCATTTTTCTGATCAGGGACACAACAAGGCTGAACCCAATTGTACACTCAAGCTGCATCTCCGGATCTGGAAAATAATGGACAGGCTCCTCTCGGGGAACATCTCTGAACATCAACCTAAGTAACCAAGGACTCAAGCAGGGACCTCCATGTGATTGACAATGTATACCTGGATATGGCCCTTCCGGGTAGATTGTGGTTTGACAGAGGTGTGAACGACGGCCACGGACATGGCCTGAAGAGGTGTCCCATGTAATTGATCCGCAGATGTACAGGCGGTGGCCATGGTGGATGTTCGAAGGAAGGCGCTTGCAGGTGCTCAGTGGTGGTGTCATATGTCTCATCGACCCTATCGATGTGGCGATCGGAGGCTGCACCCACTCACTCGTATAGGCGGGAGCTTCTGCCGAGCACTTGGTCGGAGCTGGTTTGGCTGCCATGGCAGCAGTTGTGGCTGCCATGGGAACGCTAGGGATGGTGTCGGTGGTGGTTGCCGGCGGAGGAACAACCTTGGCGGAGAAGTTGCTGATGCCGATGGAGGGTGTTTGCCTGCACCGGACTGAGGCTGGTTGACCTCCTTGGGGTTGCGGTTGACCACGGGCTCGGGATGGACGGTGGTGCGCCGTCCTGGAGCTTGTCGACGTGGGCGCCGTGTCGACCTGCGTCGATGTGCGCCATCTCGGTGCAGGTCGGGGGTGCATCAGGGGCGACCCACAAGGATCTCCTGGGCCTTGGCGGTTGAAGCAGTAGACGTCGGGGTGACCGCAACGACAGGGGCGTCGATGGAGAGGCCGCCATCGGAGGCCACGATGGCCGAGCAAAATGGATGAAAGTGTTATAAAGGACATAGAATTTAGACTTAGTGTTATATAGGGAACAAAATAATTTTCGATGTCAAATAGAGAAACAAAATTTAACACAATGTTAAATAAGGAATTCTCTCTATTTTTTACACTTATACACACCTCTATACAACGTTTTCACTTTTTTGGCCAACATATTATTGCCAGGGTCTCAAATGTTGTTTTTTGGCTTTACAGAAAAAGTATTTACGAAGCAATAAAAATCATAAAATATCTTCACTGAGATTTCATAAGGTGGAGAACACCTCGCGCCAAGAACCTGCAAAGACGGGCCATCGGGGCTAACAAGTCGCCAATTCCCCGTGCCCAGGTCTCGGGAAGGCTTGCTAGGCGTGTGGGGCCTACTGGTACCCTTCGGACGCATCTTTGGCCCTCTGTCTATATACCCCCAAAATGTCAAATCTATTGTCGAAGAACTTTTATGCCGCTACCTCGACTGGGACGAGGCAATCCAATCTATAATCCTTTTCTGGTACTCTGCGGAAGGGAAAAATATATATCCCAGAGCCATCTTCATCAACCTTGTTATGTCATGGACCACATTGATGGGCTCCTCTATCTGCCAAAGCAAAGATGAATGGCTAGAAGCAACGAACAATCCAAGGTTGTAGGCCACATTCTTTCCTGTAATCGAAGATGACACGTCAATTGGAATCTTGAAGGCCAGCTAACTAAGGGCAGTGGGTAGCGTTGATGTAGATTCGAGGATGTCACTCCTTCCACAAATTTCAGATGGTAGATGACGCTATAACATTGACCATTGTTTTGGTGTCGAGTGTAGAGGCCAGGGTGAGACAGAGAAGTGGTGGCAGAGCACATGTGTAGCCAGCCCTCAAGGGCAATTAAGGCTCAAGTACGATGCAAATTCTGAAAATGAGTGAAATAGATAATGTGCTCACCAACCTTCACCAGTCTATAAAGAAACACTACTCTTTGTGGTCCTTCTGTAGCCTTCACGTTATCAAGATAATACTAGCAGCCGAACGAACACATATGGAGTTGAGGATCCCAATCGCCAGAGCAGTGAAAAAAACAATAGGTTGGATCAATGCAATGAATGGAAAAATATGAATGGGAGGCATTTGGAAATACATTATGTTGAAAAATTACATGGGACGTATGGACAGGGCCGTCTCCAGAAATTTGGAGGCCCGGTGCGAATTATAAAATGGGGCCCTAAAATTGAAAAATGATGTGTGTTATAGCCTCATAAATGGCGAAGGAAACCACTCATAAAAATACTGGTGGACAACAAATGTTTTCTAGTGTGCCAAAATTTATAGCATTGATTTTTAAAAATATATATGCTCACAAAAAAGGTAATATAAAATGTAATAAACAGAAGTAAGTATAATTTTCTCATACAAACATATAACAAAACTAACGTATGAATATGATGTCAAGAGATACTGCTTACTCTATTATTCACGACCATCATTTGTAGAGGAAAAGGCGCTGCTATAAATTTATCAAATTATGGAAGTATTTTTTTGCGCGAAGTAACCTGTTAAAGAAAAACGAATCAATTTGTCTGCCCCCTTTTCCCAAAAAAAATCGTCTGCCCATTCTGTTATTCATCTTCTATAGAACATAAAAGTCATTGTACTCATGTACACAAAGGAAACACATACGTGCATCCGCAAAAAAAAGGAAAAAACATACGCGAATCGCACGGTACATCGTGCCTTTTGTGGCGACGTTTCAAGATGCAGCCAATCACCCTCTATCGCAGTTTTCTGTTTTTGTTTTTTTTTCAGTAGAACCCACTATCGCTGTGTAATTCCACTCAAAGTCTCCCTACGATCCTGGGCCAGCGCCACATCTTAATCTCCATCAACGTAATGGACTAAAGGCCCAAGGCCCATCTCACTAGAGAATAACGATTCGATTGCTTTCTTCTTGCGGGAACGAGTTGCAGACCTACCCAGCAGCTCTAATGCGGCTCCTCTACACATCAGATATATTTTAGAAATACGAATATAGGATCTGGGGGCCCTTACTTTTTGAGGGCCCTGTGCAGTCGCACAGCTCGCACATGCTTATGGACGCCCTGCGTTTGATAAGTTAGTTCAAGTGTTCTGGAGAGGAAAGGTAGCAACAACATGAGATAAGCACAGCTGCAATGGAGAGGCTGGTAGGCGAAATTACATATTTGACCTTGGGGGCCAAATCAAATCACGAAGTGACCTGCTTTCGAAAAAACTTCACGCCGGTGACCCTTTCGTGTGGCCCCGACAGCAATGCGCCGCACCCAACGTTGCAACGTCCATCCCTTAGGCGTCGCACATCCTGTCAACGTGGCAGCCCGGGTCCAGGCGCGGCCCACAGACAGCAGTGCAGCGCCTATCTCTTGGGCGCTGCACTTTGACTTAAGCCGCATCGGGCGAGCCCTCCCAGGGCAGTTCTTCCCCCTCTCCAGGAAGTTTCTCTTGTATAGAGAGCGGCGGCGGCGCCCCCTTCGGATCCCCCCCCCCCACACCCCTCTCAGATCTGAAGATTTAGGCCTGGATTCGATCTCTAATCCCTCCTACTAGGTATACTCCTCCTTTCCCTTTTTTTTCCTCCGTAAATTCGTTGCAATTTTAGTGATTTGCCCCTAGATTAGGTGAACCTTTGATTGCTTGGTTTGGATCTTTATTTGTCCAAGATTGGGTGTTGTGATGGAGGATGTGTAGTATCATATTCCCGTACTATATAATTCCTTCTTAGTGAAATCTAGATTGTTTTTTAGATATATATGAGATGCCTAGGTTTGTAGATAATTATGAGATGTTGAGTTTTGTAGCTATATCTGAGATGTTGAGTTTTTTAGATATATATTAGATGTTGAGTTTATTTGACAATATGAGATGTTGATTTACTTTAACACATATGACATACAAGATATATATGAGAATTTACAATCATTTTCATTGTGTGAGAAGGAGATGTTGAGATTCTTGTAGATTGAATACATATGAGATGTTTAGATGAACACATATGAAATGTTGAGGTGTATACCGATATTTGAGATGAACTCATATATGTTTATTGTTTGAACTTTATAAGGATGTTGGGCTTCTCGACAATGCATTTGACACACAACACCGGCCTACATGATGCGCGAGAAGGGGCTGGTATAATGAGTAATCTAAATATTTAGCAGATTTGCCTTTAGTTGAAATTGACATGCCCTAAGATTTGTCATTACTTGTTTTTTGCAGAAGCTTGAACCTCTGAAGATTCGGGTATCACGGGGTCTCTGGTCCTGCCATGCTTACGATGAGCGGTTCACACCGTACATCCAGCAGCAGGACTACTCCCGTGGATTCAGTTGGGTCAGCCGGTCCACACCGAATCTCAACGCTCCACTGGTGTCCGCTCTTGCTAGTCGTGGAGGCCGGAGACGCACAGTTTCCATCTTCGGACTGGGGTGAATGACCGTGACGCTCGAGGATGTCTCGTGATCGCCGGTCTTGCTATCGACGGGAGGCCTCTCTGTATGAGCACCGATTCTGATGGGTGGGCGCCAACAGATGACTGCTCTTATCGGTATGGCTCCTACCGAGGATGAGGCTGATGTAGAGGAGGGAGAAGAGAAGAAGAAGAAGGAAAGGAAAGCAGCCGGAGCTGCTTTCACGTGGATTCAAAGAAACTTTGCTCATTTGCCCTGCGGATGCCACTGAATAATGTGGTCCAGACACATGCTCGTGTCATATGTGGTACGTTGTCTCGAGACTTTTGTTCCTGACTCCACGGTAAGAACGCTCCATGGATGTGGCTGAAGGCGTTGACCGTCTTCAATAGCAAATGGGACTGGGGTTCAGCGATTCTTGCTACTTGTACCGACAGGTAGTTGGTTGTTTTTGTTATCAACTCATTTCTCATTACCAATGCAACCTTGCTGTCAACTTAACATTGTTTTTCTTTCATATGTAGCGGACGATGCGTGTTGCAGGATCACAGATAGGGCAGGCGTTGGTGGTAATCTGCTTCTACTTTCTGTATGGAAGCTGGGAGCGTCTGCCTGTTTGGACGCCTGAAGAGCGTCAAGTTTATCCTTGGATGAAGATGAAGATGACGACTTACGGCTCCCCACTTGGGCTTATAATGGAGGCGATGAATGCATGCTACAGTGTCATTTCAATATATCAGAAGGAGTTTAAGAGTGGCAACTGCCGGCCCATATGGACAATCGGTTCTTGGGGGAGTGCCATTAGAATGGATCAACCTGATCTGTAGACGTTCATATTTTTCTTGGGGAGTGCCTAGATCTCAATGGTCAACGGGGCTAGGGTAGCCGATCGGGGGCCTTCGGGGTAAGCAATGCCACCAAAACGTGCATTTGTGTCTTCAATATATGTATACAAGTGTGATGGAGGGGTTGAAATAACCAACGGAAGGCAACGGGGTAGCACACTTCCTTCACAAAATCGGACACGTTCTCTCTCGATAACCAGATACTACCTTGGAGATGGTGTAGTTTACAAGCGGCCTCTGGTCAGGCTTCTGTGGAACATGCTCAAACTTTTACCACACCCTTATACAAGGGCCATATGACTACACCATGCCAGGTCTCGAGGATTTTCGGCATCGTATGCTTTCCCATGGATTTCAACGGCTAGATCCGGCATTGCCGCCGAGGTACATTCACCTCCCGGTGGTGGGGCATGCCCCTCCTTGGGTTGCACTAGGCCTACACATACCGCAAACATCATATATGATTTGACAAACCACTTCTGGACATCATTTCAAGTGGCCGCCGTGCAGATTCTGCAATTTCCCGCATTGAAACCCTTACGGATGCAGTAAATGTCTCAAATATTGCAGGCTGGCCCGAAAATGCCATGTACTAGCACGTGTCATTGCAATGGCTCCCTTTGTGAGCACGAGAAGTTTCGAGGCCAACGGAGCAACGGGCAATACACTTCCTTCACAAACCGGACACGTTCGCTCTCGATAGCCAGATACTACCTAGGAGATGGTGTAGTTTACAAGCGACCTCCGATCAGGCTTCCGTGAAACGCGCTAAAACTTTCACCGCACCCTACAAGGGCCGATATGAAAACATTGTGTCAGGTTCTGAGGCAATACGCAGCTCCGGAGTGTGGGCCCCCTCACGGACGGCGATGACACTGAAGTAATGTTTTGCAGTTTTGGTATTGGCATGAATATTCTTTGAACGCTCAGAGCGAGATCAATTCAGTGTCATCCCGCACGCAGCTTCGGAGTGTGACCCCCATCACGGACGGGCACGCAGCCAGCACTTGGAGGGGGAAACAACCACGTCGGGTCGACACGGGAGGAAATCTTGTGGTGGGTTGGGCCCGGACCTTGTTCTGTAGAGTTCGTATTGGAATGACCTAGTCACAACCAAATGGAAAAGAACGTTGGTCAAAGTCCGTCCGGCGAAAGTCAAAGGCCTAGATCTTCAGGTAAATGGGGCCATTGCTTAGGGCGGTCGTGGCCTTGGGGGGGGGGGGTTGCAATGCCACTAAGTGTGGTGGGATGTTTAAATAGGCAATATGCAGCTCCGAAGTGTGCCCCCCTCACGGATGGCGATGACACCGTATTAATGTTGCCGCGGTCTTCGGCGGCTAGCAATGCCACTAGAACTTGCGTTGATCCTCTTACATGTCTCAATGTGTGGTGGTAGCGTGACACCTGGCACGCAACTCCGAAGTGTGACCCCTTCATGGACGCCACTGTCGCCAGCACTTGGAGGGGGGAAATGGCCACATCGGGTCAGCCCGAAGGAAATCTTGTGGTGGTTGGGCTATTACCTTGGTCTGACATGTTCCCATGGCTAAGCTATCACAACTAAGATTCTTTTTTAGAGGAAGGCATACGCCCGACTTTATAAATAAAGCCATAAGGCAGGTAAGCAACAGCAACACCGAAACGTATCAAACAACCCAAGCCCCAACCTGGGCAAGACAACTAGGATAAAGTCATGGTACATGGCTCCCATGCCAGTACACGGCACGAGGCCGGAAATAGAAGGAACCAACTAAGCTAAAGACTCAGGCCCAAAAGAATCCTCAAGCATCGTGCTGTTGTCTGCATAACTGAGACGCCTGGTCCGGGATTTTGTCGATCAGCATTAGATAGCGCCTCTTGGTCGTCGGCCTTAGTCAATGATTTCCACTGCTGCAGGAAAGCACACGATTTAAATAAGCAGTCAGCCGGTTTAGCCGGAAACCACGGTGCTCGATAGTAAATTTGTTCCTAGTAGTCCACAGGACCAGCATAAAGCCCCCAAGCCGACCCAAAAGATCCGTCTATAAACACCGGAAAGGTTGGATGCTAGGCTGCGCAACTCGGCAAAGGAGGCAGGGCCCAAGACACATGAAGCCAGTCCGCACACAACTCCAAATAAGCTTAGCTAGGTGACAGTGAAAAAAGATATGATCCGAATCTTCCACATCACCACAAAGAGCACAAAACTGGGAGCCCGGCCCGTTTCTCTTACGAATCTGATCAGCCGAGGGCAGCCGGCCTCGGAAGGCTTGCCACAAGAAATTTTTTATCTTAGGGGGAATGCGGGCCTTCCAAACTTGGGAAAAACGAACTGGTAGGTGTGCCACCCACTAGCTTAGAATTAGAGCGACTTAACAGAAAAACCGCCCAGAGGTAGAAATCGGCCAAAGCACCGAGTCCCTGACCGTCGAGAGCGTAGGGAGAGGGCAGGAAGACGTTGCCAATCTTCAAACTCTACAGCGACAGAGAGCGGCGAAGCCAGGTTCCACCCCTGGGAAGGCAAGCTTCGCAATAGAAATATTAGGATCAGAACAGTAAGAGAAAAGGGTAGGGAAGGTCACCGAGAGAGGTGAATCTCCACACACCAGTCAAGCCAAAACCGAATAGAAGAGCCATCCCCAACACCAAACTTAACAAAAGATTGAAAAACAGGGTCTAACTTTGACCAGAGACTTCAAAACTGAGATCCACCACGCGGCAAAGCGAACATCGGGCTTGAGATGGGAAATATTTAGCCTTAAGGATCAGCAGCCAAAGGGGGTGATCCTCAGCGCTCATAATCTTCACCACCATTTAATCATCAAGCATTGTTCATGATGAAGTATGAGGAATCCCTAACCCCCCAAGGTTTTGGCCTGCACATCAATTTCCATTTGACGAAGCCGATATTTGTGACGATTGTCCGCAGCATTCCAGTAAAACGCCCCACGGTGTTTTGTCAAAACCCAGCATGAATCCCAGCCGACAAGAGAAAGAAGCCCATAAGAAACATGGGAGGGAGGAGAGACAAGCATTAATTAGGGCCACTTTACCAGCGTTCGTATTATATCTACCCCGCCAGGGAAGGACCCTGTTCCCCACCTTAGTGACTATCGGGGCAAAATCTTTGGCATGTAGCACATCCGGGGGAAATAGGCAGCCCCAAGTATTGTGAACGGATAGGATCCCTGCTTACAGTTAAGAAGGTGGGCCACTCGCGCGGCTTCCGATTCGTCCACACCAGTCACAAGTACTTCGCTCTTGGCAAAGTTAATCTTAAGCCCCGACATAGCCTCGAAGCAAAGTAAAATAAATTTGAGTGGGCAAGGCAGGCTTCATTCAACTCGACCAGAATAATAGTGTCGTCCGCATATTGAAGATGGGTGAGACCATGGGGAATGAGATTAGAGCACACCGGAGTAATGTGGCCAGTGGCAGCCGCCCTAGAAAGGAGGCGAGATAAAGCATCTGCAACGAAATTGAATAGGATGGGAGAGGCAGGGTCGCCTTGCCTCAGGCCCCTACCGTTGGCAAAGAATTTGCTAACCTGACCATTAACATTGATGGCAGTGTGGCCTCCCGAGACCAATTGCCATAATCCTATGGACAAGGGGCCCCTTGACCCTTTGGCCAGTAAAACTCTAGCGCAGAAAATTCCAACTCACGGAGTCATAGGCCTTCTCAAAGTCTAATTTTAGAATCACCGCTTTCGACTTACGAATCTTAAGATCATGAATGATTTCATGCAGACAGAGGACCCCGTCTAGAATGAAACGACCTTTGATGAAAGCCGACTGGAAAGGGCTAATGGTACGGTGGGGCAATGGGGGAGAGACGAGTGGCTAACCTTTTAAGCCGGAAACTTGGCGAAGTTTATTAATAAGGTGGGAAGGGGAAGCTCATCCCCGGTATCGCAGCCACCCCATATCAGACATGATATGCAGTAGATCGTCATCTGACAAAGCTGGTTAAAACAAGGCGAACAGGGGAAGCAGGGAGAGATGGTTGGGCAGACAACCTGAAGGAGGAGGTCGACAACATGCATATCTCATGGAAACTCATACTCGTCGTGCATCACCCACCCATCGCGAAGGAAATATATGATGTTGACCATCACACGTGTTCTTTCGGCCTCACAACCCCCTCCAAGTTGCATGGTAGCAGTTGTGAGGACGACGACGACGGAACGCCGTTCTTCCTCACCTCCATGACGCGAGCCGGACAGTTAATTTGAAGTTTTCGTGTTTTTGAAAGCCGAACGAAAAGTTGGGCTCTGCTCGACACCATGCCGTGTTCCAAAAGCAGATGAAACATGCACGCAATGCTTTCGAAAATCCAGGCCCATCGGCCCGCCAACCATATATCATTCCTTTCATTTCACGGAAAAAAAACAACCGCGAATAAAATCAGAATTAGAAAAAAAAAAGAAAAATAATCAAGAGAAAGGACCCACACACTCAATTTCAGTTCATTATTCTCATTGGTGATCCATTGTGCCACGGATCGATGACCTGGCTCACATCCTACCGTCCATTTGTGCCCAGAATCCTACAATCCCACATCCATCATCCATCCGACCCACTGAACGCACCAACACACACACACACACACACCACACTCTCTCTCTCTCTCTCTCTCTCTCTCTCTCTCTCGCTCGAACCACCAAACCCTCGTCGCCTCCTCTCTCCCCCGGAAACCCCTCTAGCTCTCTCGCCGCCGCCACCCACGCCGCCGGTTCCTTGCGAGCTCCGGCCGCGCGCAGCACGCCGGCGAATCCCCTTGGGTCCGCTGCTCTACCTCATGCAGATCCGCGGCTCCCCAACTGGCTAGGGTTTTGCATCCCCTTTTGTTCACCGGGATCCGCCACGCAGGCCACGGCCTCAGTGCATCAGCGAATCCAGCCATAGTTAACTCAGGATTGCCTATAATTAGGTTTTTGGATTGTTGGAATATTAGGCAAGTTCATGATTAATTCCAGTAAATAATTCATGACTAGAAGAGATACTAGCATGCATAATTCTAGCAAACTAGAAGAACAGCAAGACATGCATGACAGCAGCAAACACGTAACAATAGCTGTAGAAACAGACATGAACAGAGATGTTGGATGTACTGATCGTTAGCTATTATGGCGTGCACAGTGTTGATGACGATGTTGCGACGATCCTGCTGCTGACGGCGATGAATACGACGATGACGTAGCACCGCCCGACTTGGACGGAAGACGACCCGTGATGACGAATTTGAGCAGTCCCGCACAGCGGCTTCCCAAAAACCTAATTCGTCCTCTCCCGGTGCAGGATCGCAAAGACGAACGGTTCCGGAACCTACTCTCCCCACGCGCCGATGCACGCCGGCGTTTGGGGATGAGTAAAACTACGATGGCGGCGCAGTTGTGAGATGAGGCAAACCTAGTGTGTTTTTCGGGTGGTCTCTGGCCGTAGCCGGTAGCTGTATATAATATTAGCACCAGAGGCGTATTGTGTCGCCTGGCCACAATCCCCAAACCGACTCGGTTTCTAATTCGTATACTTACGGACAAGGAATCAAAAACTTGTCTGCCAAAACATAAAAATAAAACGGCAAAAGGAAGCTGCGCTCCTGCAAGGAGACGGACCGGATTTCGGCGGACCATTCACGCGCATGTCGCATGTACGCCTCGCCTCGCCACGGCGAGGCGAGGCGAGCGGCCGCTCGTGTGTTTTCCCTTTCTCTTCTCACACACCACTTAGAGTGTGAGAGAACCCACTATTAAAGAGTCCAACTCTTCTTCAACTTCCAAGTGGGACTAAACTTAGCACCACCACTTCATTTACACATGGCTTTGAGATTTCAGAAATTGCTATGGCCTAGCCCATTAATTCTAACAACTGACCGCCTCTCGCTCCCGGACGCCATGCACGCGTCGCCGCAGCCATGGTCGACGAGCAGCGGCAAGACTTGTTTTGCTCTGCTGAATGCATCCACGGCGCCGCCATGGATGGAGTCGCCTCTCTCGTCGGAGCAATAAGTCGGGGAAGAGACGAAGGTTTTGGGAGGCGTCCCTAGCCATTCGATTGTATCCAACAGCTGCGCTGGACCGGGACACGGACGAGCCTTCGGGAGCTAAACGGGCTAAACCTGGCCGTGGCAAAGGCCTAGGGCTATGTGTCTAATGGCTTCAGTGGGCCTTTTTATCTGTTGGGCTATGTGTTTAATGGCTTCAGTGGCCATTTATTCTGAGTTTTTTTCATTTTATTCAGATGCCTTTTTGACAAATTATGTTTATTCTATAAATATTTTACTGTTCACCGAGATCAGATGGGAAGAAAATCTATACCAGGTCGTACGCTCCTGATCGTGAGACCCGCTCCACCTGTTGACACCTGGCAAAAACGAATCTCAACGCAGGCTGACAGTTACTATCTTATATTTCTAGCATAATAAGAAATCTCAAATCTCGTTTCTAGTCCCAAATTCCCGCCGCCCCGTTCACCAAATCCTGATCCCCTTTCTTCTCTAGCGTCCATGGATGCAAAATCAAGTTCCAATCACATCCGTGAGTGGAACAAATACTGATTCCTTTGTTGGTTGGCTTGTATCTTTCCTGCACTCAACGAGCAGAGGAGTCGGGCCTTCAAGGGCGACCTGCAAGCTGCGAGGGAGCCGAGGAGCATGGTCGTCGGCGGCGGGAGAAAGCGGGGGACGGAGCTCCGTTGCTTCTGCAGCAGAGCGAGCACAAGATTACGACAGTGACACGACGATAAGCAAGCAAGCGTGGCTGCCGCCCGCCGCCCGCCGAGAAGGAAATTCTAGATTTGTAAACGGGGCGGCTGGGAGTCGGGAATACAAACAGTTCACGATTCTATTACTGGAATTCAGGATAACTCCTAGCATGCGTTGAGATTCGTTTTTGCCAGGTGTCATCAGCTGGAGCGGGTCTCACAGATACCTGGGTCATATAAGATTTTTTTCCGATCAGATGGGCTCAAGCTCATGATGCAATTAATGACTTATGGCGGCGCATTATCTGATTTTCTGCTGAAAATAGTATAATAACAAGGAGCCAACTGGAGGAAGGTATAGTCCAATGGAAGTACTAGAGGTGCACATCGGCTAACATTTCCTTCTTTTTTTTTAGGCCAAAGAGTAAGCTACTCAATGGAAGGATTACAGTCTGCTAACATTCTACTCCTTTAGGAGCAAGGCAGAAGTTGGTGTTAATAATGGGAGGCGTCCGAGCCGTTCCATTGTGATCCAACAGCTGGCGCTGGAGCGGAGATACTAACGGGCCTTCGAGTTAAACGGGACAAATCTGGCCATGTGCAAGAGGCTAGGTAGTCCTGGCCTAGAAAACAATGTTTTGCTTTTCGGTTTTATCTGGTGGGCTATGTGTCTAAGGGGCTTCCGGGCCATTTTATATTCTGTACTTTTTTTCATTTTATTCAGCGCCTTTTAACAAATTATGTTTACTCTATAAATATGTTTTGCATGGACGATGTTTGTGTCAATTTTCAGCGGGTTCGGTTATCTGAGTAGCTCTCAAAAACAAAATTAGGGTCTGTAAAAGGGTTACTGTTCATCCCCTGTTTGGAATGATTTTTCTGAGGGCTACTCTGATGTCCGAACACGTTGAAAATTGGCACAAACCTCACACACTCAAATATCTTCCATGCCAAAAAATATTTTATGTATATTTGTTTTTACTGTTCACTAAGATCAGATGAGGCTCAAGTGCAGAAATGAATATTTGTGTTTTCCACGCCCTCCCTCTTACCCACGAATGAAGGCCATGACATGCTATTTTAGTTTGGAGTTAATTTGCCAAACAAGCCCAAAGCTCTGCCGTTCATTGCAGTGGCAAAAAGTTTTACAACCGCAACAAGGAACAAAAGTGGAAAAAGTCTTTGCAGAAGAAAGATAGCACTACACTACTCTCTGCAAAATCAGGGGAGCCACCTCGTTTGCCATCATGAAGCCGTTGCAAGGGCGCTGGAGGCGGGATCTTGGATATCCAAGAATTTCACTCCCTTCCACAAAATCCAGATGGTGCGTGAGGTTATAATGGGAGCATGGCTCTGTTATTTGTACATGATCCAAATGCACCATCACCCGCAAGAATTTGATATTCAGTATTGAGTGTGCATGCCAAGCTTATGTGGGGACAATGACCAGAGCAGACATGCGAGCAAAACCTCTCTAGGAGAAGCGAAATCAAGGTTCTCGTACGACAAAGACTCCAATATTCTAACTCTGAGCATGACAAAGACTTATAAAACACAGAGTCGCTACTTCTTGTAGCATCTACCTATGTTATAAGAATTGTACAGCAGTCAAACAAACATGAACGGACTCGTGGCGCTAGAGAGGGGAAATAGCAGTGAGAATTGTGATGGGTTTGGATATGTAATTATTGAGAAATATGGATGGAGGAATATGGATTTCAGGAATTTAATTGGCTGCATTGCATGCTCTTAGCTATAATTAATAGCTTGAATGCCTGGTCGGGTGTATTGACCGGAACGATTTTACTTTGTAATTAACTCGGCAAATTGGAGTAGAAGTGAGAGCAAATACGTTCGATGTAATTGCTGCAGCCATGTAAATTCAAACGGTTTACCGTGGCTTATGGGCCCTGTTAGGATCCAACTAGCGAATCACTCCATTACAGGGAGTCAAGCTCAAGTACAAGGGAATTGAGGAGGGAGGTAGGGGAAGAACAGGAGGGTAAGGGAAGAGGGGAGCCGCCGTTGACCGTTTCGTGATCCAAGCCCGGATGACCCGTTCGCTGCTTCTCCTTCAGGTACTTGTAGTCGACAGCAGTTGCTTGTGTATAGCCGGGCCGGCCATGTACGAGGACGCTGCCAAACCCACGTACGAGTGGCGCGTAGGGAAAGGTCCCTAACATCCCTCCCTTCTTGAAATGCGGCTTGCCCCCAAGCCGCTATCACGAAGAGTTTGCCAGGATCCCATGGTGCTTGTAAAGATTTTTTATCATGTCCGGGTCGCCATGGTAGTTGTCACGGTCGCAACCATGGTTGAGGTGGACGTTGGGCGAGCTCGGAGAAGTAGTCGGGGTTGAGGTAGTACGTGGTTATTGCAGATGGATACCCGGTTGAAGTAGGTGTTGTGGTTGTTGGAAACTTGCGTGAAGAAGGCGATGGAGAAGTTAGCCGTCATAGTTGAAGCCGAAGTAGTACTTGCGGCGGACCAAGCCTTGCGCGAAGACAGTGGCGAAGGCGATGACGCCGCCACCCGAGGATGTAGCCATTGTCATCATAGTTTGTGGTCGAAGCTGAGGCGACACCATCGTGGACGATGAAGCCTTGCGCGAAGACGACATCGACAGCGATGACACTCCTCCTTCTTGAAAATGATCTTGATTGTAGCAGGTAGAGAACGTCATACCGCTCATGGCCAGTGCACTAGTGCTGATAGCCATCGGCCATTAGAATCCGACTGCGACTATGTTGTGCCATCAGACATGCCAGAAGGGCCAAGATATCACCATAATATTCAGAAGTGTCCTCTGGATACTGTTGCTCGTCACCTGGATCCCAGTGCTGAAGAAGAACAACTTACACTGGACAATTGTGCAAACCACCTGTGATCAAATATTTTCTTCTTCAGTTCCCCATAGGCCATAATTTTTCAAACTGAACATGGGGATGCGTGATGATTGTAATCCAAGTAGGCATTGACTGCAAAAGAATTCAGATATGCTCGAAGGTTTTCCACCAGAATATCTGTACATGGAAGTATGGCCACTCAAGCTGTAACACCATCAATGTGCTACTCAGCATTCACGCACAAAGGATGCAGTCCGGGTTTTATTCCATAAGAAATTGTTCATGTACTGCTCCAGATTAATCAGAAGCAACAAATCCTTCATGTGAGCGCATTATATAGTCTGGATAAAATTGTATGCCTGTGTAGTTCGCTGCCTCCCTAGAAAATAGCTGGAAACAGGTAAGATAACCTGCATGTGCAAGAAGGGTTCCAATGCAATACCTTTCCTGTACCACTGCTAGACTGAAACTTGCTTTGTTTAGACAGATTTAACATCTATCACACGAATCCGGAGGGCGTGCCCAGACTGCAACTTTCCGCGACCCGGCAAACAACAGAAAGAATCTTCCATGGACATTCGACCGCACAATAAAGAAATAAGAGGGGAACCCACAATTTTGAATTGCAACCAAACTACGCCGAACACTGAACCCTGAAACCTCTTATGTGGTTGACGAACATGTACTTGAATATGGTTTTTCGATGTGCAACTTTTGCAAGTACATCCCAAGGGTTTTTCTCATGAGATTTGGGATCAACTAGGAACCAGGAAGCGACCAGGACTGAAATTCCACTTTCGGCAACTCTGACCATAGATGGGCACTGCTTGGCAAATTGCTTTGAAGATGATGAAACATAGTAAGTTTTCAGGTGCACCCCTGTCGACGTACAATCTCCAAGGATAAACTGTCCAGACGAATTCAGGAAGTACCTCCAGCCAAAATGATCGCACTCACATTAAGGAATTTTCGGCCATGTGTTACCTACTCATTGGCGAGCCTTCGTCAAAGCAATCAAACGACGGCCATGGCATGGTCTGGACATACAAGAAATGAGATAATTGTTTGCATAGCAGATGTTTTTGATCACCCAGATTCTGGAACTGCCGTTGGGTACCGTGGAAACAACTGAAGGGGTTTCATCTACGGAGAATTAGCTTGCAGCAGTCAACTTGTAGAGGATCGCCATATCCGAGCGACATCTGAACTAGTGTTAGATCTGACAAATGGAACTTTCATGCGACTGACTACAACCGAAAGGTTCAGGATAGTCTATATCTGAAATGGACAGAGAGTTCCTCCAAGGATATATTTCGGAAACCTGCAGAATTATCCAACGCGCAGCACTGCACAGATTGGGTGAAGTGTTTTCTTCAGTGTTTCTGTACTGCTGCCACATTGGTTGCACAATCCAGTCGATATGAAGACTTGACTGATTGAGGGGATACCATTTTTCTGATCAGGGACCACAACAAGGCTGAACCCAATTGTACACTCAAGCTGCATCTCCGGATCTGGAAAATAATGGACAGGCTCCTCTCGGGACATCTCTGAACATCAACCTAAGTAACCAAGGACTCAAGCAGGGACCTCCATGTGATTGACAATGTATACCTGGATATGGCCCTTCCGGGTAGATTGTGTTTGACAGAGGTGTGAACGACGGCCACGGACATGGCCTGAAGAGGTGTCCCATGTAATTGATCCGCAGATGTACAGGCGGTGGCCATGGTGGATGTTCGAAGGAAGGCGCTTGCAGGTGCTCAGTGGTGGTGTCATATGTCTCATCGACCCTATCGATGGTGGCGATCGGAGGCTGCACCCACTCACTCGTATAGGCGGGAGCTTCTGCCGAGCACTTGGTCGGAGCTGGTTTGGCTGCCATGGCAGCAGTTGTGGCTGCCATGGGAACGCTAGGGATGGTGTCGGTGGTGGTTGCCGCGGAGGAAACAACCTTGGCGGAGAAGTTGCTGATGCCGATGGAGGGTGTTGCCTGCACCGGACTGAGCTGCGTGACCTCCTTGGGGTTGCGGTTGACCACGGGCTCGGGATGGACGGTGGTGGGCGCCGTCCTGGAGCTTGTCGACGTGGGCGCCGGTGTTCGACCTGCGTCGATGTGCGCCATCTCGGTGCAGGTCGGGGGTGCATCAGGGGCGACCACAAGGATCTCCTGGGCTTGGCGGTGAAGCAGTAGACGTCGGGGTGACCGCAACGACAGGGGCGTCGATGGAGAGGCCGCCATCGGAGGCCACGATGGCCGAGCAAAATGGATGAAAGTGTATAAAGGACATAGAATTTAGACTTAGTGTTATATAGGAACAAAATAATTTCGATGTCAAATAGAGAAACAAAATTTAACACAATGTTAAATAAGGAATTCTCTCTATTTTTTACACTTATACACACCTCTATACACGTTTTTCACTTTTTTGGACCAACATATTATTGCCAGGGTGTCAAATGTTGTTTTTTTGCTTTACAGAAAAAGTATTTACGAAGCAATAAAAATCATAAAATATCTTCACTGAGATTTTCATAAGGTGGAGAACACCTCGCGCCAAGAACCTGCAAAGACGGGCCATCGGGGCTAACAAGTCGCCAATTCCCCGTGCCCAGGTCTCGGGAAGGCTGCTAGGGCGTGTGGGGCCTACTGGTACCCTTCGGACGCATCTTTGGCCCTCTGTCTATATACCCCCAAAAATGTCAAATCTATTGTCGAAGAACTTTTATGCCGCTACCTCGACTGGGACGAGGCAATCCAATCTATAATCCTTTTCTGGTACTCTGCGGAAGGGAAAAATATTATATCCAGAGCCATCTTCATCAACCTTGTTATGTCATGGACCACATTGATGGGCTTCCTCTATCTGCCAAAGCAAAGATGAATGGCTAGAAGCAACGAACAATCCAAAGGTTGTAGGCCACATTCTTTCTGTAATCGAAGATGACACGTCAATTGGAATCTTGAAGGCCAGCTAACTAAGGGGCAGTGGGTAGCGTTGATGTAGATTCGAGGACTGTCACTCCTTCCACAAATTTCAGATGGTAGATGACGCTATAACATTGACCATTGTTTTGGTGTCGAGTGTAGAGGCCAGGGTGAGACAGAGAAGTGGTGGCAGAGCACATGTGTAGCCAGCCCTCAAGGGCAATTAAGGCTCAGTACGATGCAAATTCTGAAAATGAGTGAAATAGATAATGTGCTCACCAACCTTCACCAGTCTATAAAAGAAACACTACTCTTTGTGGTCCTTCTGTAGCCTTCACGTTATCAAGATAATACTAGCAGCCGAACGAACACATATGGAGTTGAGGATCCCAATCGCCAGAGCAGTGAAAAAACAATAGGTTGGATCAATGCAATGAATGGAAAATATGAATGGGAGGCATTTGGAAATACATTATGTTGAAAAATTACATGGGACGTATGGACAGGGCCGTCTCCAGAAATTTGAGGCCCCGGTGCGAATTATAAAATGGGGCCCTAAAATTGAAAAATGATGTGTGTTATAGCCTCATAAATGGCGAAGGAAAACCACTCATAAAAATACTGGTGGACAACAAATGTTTTTCTAGTGTGCCAAAATTTATAGCATTGATTTTTAAAAATATATATGCTCACAAAAAAGGTAATATAAAATGTAATAAACAGAAGTAAGTATAATTTTCTCATACAAACATATAACAAAACTAACGTATGAATATGATGTCAAGAGATACTGCTTACTCTATTATTCACGACCATCATTTTGTAGAGGAAAAGGCGCTGCTATAAATTTATCAAAATTATGGAAGTATTTTTTTGCGCGAAGTAACCTGTTAAAGAAAAACGAATCAATTTGTCTGCCCCCTTTTCCAAAAAAAATCGTCTGCCCATTCTGTTATTCATCTTCTATAGAACATAAAAGTCATGTACTCATGTACACAAAGGAAACACATACGTGCATCCGCAAAAAAAAGGAAAAACATACGCGAATGCACGGTACATCGTGCCTTTTGTGGCGACGTTTTCAGATGCAGCCAATCACCTCTATCGCAGTTTTCTGTTTTTTGTTTTTTTTCAGTAGAACCCACTATCGCTGTTAATTCCACTCAAAGTCTCCCTACGATCCTGGGCCAGCGCCACATCTTAATCTCCATCAACGTAATGGACTAAAGGCCCAAGGCCCATCTCACTAGAGAATAACGATTCGATTGCTTTCTTCTTGCGGGAGACGAGTTGCAGACCTACCCAGCAGCTCTAATGGCGGCTCCTCTACACATCAGATATATTTTAGAAATACGAATATAGGATCTGGGGGCCCTTACTTTTTGAGGGCCCTGTGCAGTCGCACAGCTCGCACATGCTTATGGACGGCCCTGCGTTTGGATAAGTGTAGTTCAAGTGTTCTGGAGGAGGAAAGGTAGCAACAACATTGAGATAAGCACAGCTGCAATGGAGAGGCTGGTAGGCAGAAATTACATATTTGACCTTGGGGCCAAATCAAATCACGAAGTGACCTGCTTTCGAAAAAACTTCACGCCGGTGACCCTTTCGTGTGGCGCCCGACAGCAATGCGCCGCACCCAACGTTGCAACGTCCATCCCTTAGGCGTCGCACATCCTGTCAACGTGGCAGCCCGGGTCCAGGCGCGGCCCCACAGACAGCAGTGCAGCGCCTATCTCTTGGGCGCTGCACTTTGACTTAAGCCGCATCGGGCGAGCCCCTCCCAGGCAGTTCTTCCCCCTCTCCAGGAAGTTTCTCTTTGTATAGAGAGCGGCGGCGGCGCCCCCTTCGGATCCCCCCCCCCCACACCCCTCTCAGATCTGAAGATTTTAGGCCTGGATTCGATCTCTAATCCCTCCTACTAGGTATACTCCTCCTTTCCCTTTTTTTTTCCTCCGTAAATTCGTTGCAATTTTAGTGATTTGCCCTAGATTAGGTGGAACCTTTGATTTGCTTGGTTTGGATCTTTATTTGTCCAAGATTGGGTGTTGTGATGGAGGATGTGTAGTCATATCCCGTACTATATAATTCTTCTTAGTGAAATCTAGATTGTTTTTTTAGATATATATGAGATGCCTAGGTTTGTAGATAATTATGAGATGTTGAGTTTTGTAGCTATATCTGAGATGTTGAGTTTTTTAGATATATATTAGATGTTGAGTTTATTTGAAATATGAGATGTTGATTTACTTGAACACATATGACATACAAGATATATATGAGAATTTACAATCATTTTCATTGTGTGAGAAGGAGATGTTGAGATTCTTGTAGATGAATACATATGAGATGTTTAGATGAACACATATGAAATGTTGAGTGTATACCGATATTTGAGATGAACTCATATATGTTTATTGTTTGAACTTTATAAGGATGGTTTGGCTTCTCGACAATGCCATTGACACACAACACCGGGCCTACATGATGCGCGAGAAGGGGCTGGTAATAATGAGTAATCTAAATATTTAGCAGATTTGCCTTTAGTTGAAATTGACATGCCCTAAGATTTGTCATTACTTGTTTTTTGCAGAAGCTTGAACCTCTGAAGATTCGGTATCACGGGGTCTCTGGTCCTGCCATGCCTTACGATGAGCGGTTCACACCGTACATCCAGCAGGCAGGACTACTCCCGTGGATTCAGTTGGTCAGCCGGTCCACACCGAATCTCAACGCTCCACTGGTGTCCGCTCTTGCTAGTCGGTGGAGGCCGGAGACGCACAGTTTCCATCTTCGGACTGGGGTGATGACCGTGACGCTCGAGGATGTCTCGTTGATCGCCGGTCTTGCTATCGACGGGAGGCCTCTCTGTATGAGCACCGATTCTGATGGGTGGCGCCAACAGATGACTGCTCTTATCGGTATGGCTCCTACCGAGGATGAGGCTGATGTAGAGGAGGGAGAAGAGAAGAAGAAGAAGGAAAGGAAAGCAGCCGGAGCTGCTTTCACGTGGATTCAAAGAAACTTTGCTCATTGCCCTGCGGATGCCACTGATAATGTGGTCCAGACACATGCTCGTGTCTATATGTGGTACGTTGTCTCGAGGACTTTGTTTCCTGACTCCACGGGTAAGAACGCTCCATGGATGTGGCTGAAGGCGTTGACCGTCTTCAATAGCAAATGGAGCTGGGGTTCAGCGATTCTTGCCTACTTGTACCGACAGGTAGTTGGTTTGTTTTGTTATCAACTCATTTCTTCATTACCAATGCAACCTTGCTGTCAACTTAACATTGTTTTCTTTCATATGTAGCTGGACGATGCGTGTTGCAGGATCACAGATAGGGCAGGCGTTGGTGGTAATCTGCTTCTACTTTCTGTATGAAGCTGGGAGCGTCTGCCTGTTGGACGCCCGAAGAGCGTCAAGTTTAATCCTTGGGATGAAGATGAAGATGACGACTTACGGCTCCCCACTTGGGCTTATAATGGAGGCGATGAAGCATGCTACAGTGTCATTTCAATATATCAGAAGGAGTTTAAGAGTGGCAACTGCCGGCCCATATGACAATCGGTTCTTGGGGAGTGCCATAGAATGGATCAACCTGATCTGTAGACGTTCATATTTTTTCTTGGGGAGTGCCTAGATCTCATGGTCAACGGGGCTAGGGTAGGCCGATCGGGGGCCTTCGGGGGTAGCAATGCCACCAAAACGTGCATTTGTGTCTTAATATATGTATACAAGTGTGATGGAGGGTTGAAATAACCAACGGAGCAACGGGTAGCACACTTCCTTCACAAAATCGGACACGTTCTCTCTCGATAACCAGATACTACCTTGGAGATGGTGTAGTTTACAAGCGGCCTCTGGTCAGGCTTCTGTGGAACATGCTCAAACTTTTACCACACCCTATACAAGGGCCATATGACTACACCATGCCAGGTCTCGAGGATTTTCGGCATCGTATGCTTTCCCATGGATTTCAACGGCTAGATCCGGCATGCCGCCGAGGTACATTCACCTCCCGGTGGTGGGGCATGCCCCTCCTTGGGTTGCACTAGGCCTACACATACTGCAAAGACATCATATATGATTTGACAAACCACTTCTGGACATCATTTCAAGTGGCCGCCGTGCAGATCTGCAATTTCCCGCATTGAAACCCTACGGATGCAGTAAATGTCTCAAATATTGCAGGCTGGCCCGAAAAATGCCATGTACTAGCACGTGTCATGCAATGGCTCCCTTTGTGAGCACGAGAAGTTTCGAGGCCAACGGAGCAACGGGCAATACACTTCCTTCACAAACCGGACACGTTCGCTCTCGATAGCCAGATACTACCTAGGAGATGGTGTAGTTTACAAGCGACCTCCGATCAGGCTTCCGTGAAACGCGCTAAAACTTTCACCGCACCCTACAAGGGCCATATGAAAACATTGTGTCAGGTTCTGAGGCAATACGCAGCTCCGGAGTGTGGCCCCCCTCACGGACGGCGATGACACTGAAGTAATGTTTTGCAGTTTTGGTATTGCATGAATATTCTTGAACGCTCAGAGCGAGATCAATTCAGTGTCATCCCGCACGCAGCTTCGGAGTGTGACCCCCATCACGGACGGCACTGCAGCCAGCACTTGGAGGGGGAAACAACCACGTCGGGTCGACACGGGAGGAAATCTTGTGGTGGGTTGGGCCCGGACCTTGTTCTGTAGAGTTCGTATGGAATGACCTATCACAACCAAATGGAAAAGAACGTTGGTCAAAGTCCGTCCGGCGAAAGTCAAAGGCCTAGATCTTCAGGTAAATGGGGCCATGCTTAGGGCGGTCGTGGGCCTTGGGGGGGGGGGGGGTTGCAATGCCACTAAGTGTGGTGGGATGTTTAAATAGGCAATATGCAGCTCCGAAGTGTGCCCCCCTCACGGATGGCGATGACACCGTAGTAATGTTCCGCGGTCTTCGGCGGCTAGCAATGCCACTAGAACTTGCGTTGGATCCTCTTACATGTCTCAATGTGTGGTGGTAGGCGTGACCACCTGGCACGCAACTCCGAAGTGTGACCCCTTCATGGACGCCACTGTCGCCAGCACTTGGAGGGGGGAAATGGCCACATCGGGTCAGCCCGAAGGAAATCTTGTGGTGGGTTGGGCTAATACCTTGGTCTGACATGTTCCCATGGGCTAAGCTATCACAACATAGATTCTTTTTTAGAGGAAAGGCATACGCCCGACTTTATAAATAAAGCCATAAGGCAGGTAGCAACAGCAACACCGAAACGTATCAAACACACCCAAGCCCCAACGCTGGGCAAGACAACTAGGATAAAGTCATGGTACATGGCTCCCATGCCAGTACACGGCACGCAGGCCGGAATAGAAGGAACCAACTAAGCTAAAGACTCAGGCCCAAAAGAATCCCTCAAGCATCGTGCTGTTGTCTGCATAACTGAGACGCCGTGGTCCGGATTTGTCGATCAGCATAGATAGCGCCTCTTGGTCGTCGGCCTTAGTCAATGATTTCCACTGCTGCAGGAAAGCACACGATTTAAATAAGCAGTCAGCCGGTTTAGCCGGAAACACGTGCTCGATAGTAAATTTGTTCCTAGTAGTCCACAGGGACCAGCATAAAGCCCCCAAGCCGACCCAAAAGATCCGTCTATAAACACCGGAAAGGTTGGATGCTAGGCTGCGCAACTCGGCAAAGGAGGCAGGGGCCCAAGACACATGAAGCCAGTCCCGCACACAACTCCAAATAAGCTTAGCTAGGTGACAGTGAAAAAAGATATGATCCGAATCTTCCACATCACCACAAAGAGCACAAAACTGGGAGCCCGGCCCGTTTCTCTTACGAATCTGATCAGCCGAGGGCAGCCGGCCTCGGAAGGCTTGCCACAAGAAATTTTTTATCTTAGGGGGAATGCGGGCCTTCCAAACTTGGGAAAAACGACTGGTAGGTGTGCCACCCACTAGCTTAGAATAGAGCGACTTAACAGAAAACCGCCCAGAGGTAGAAATCGGCCAAAGCACCGAGTCCCTGACCGTCGAGAGCGTAGGGAAGAGGGCAGGAAGACGTTGCCAATCTTCAAACTCTACAGGCGACAGAGAGCGGCGGAAGGCCAGGTTCCACCCCTGGGAAGCAAGCTTCGCAATAGAAATATTAGGATCAGAACAGTAAGAGAAAAGGGTAGGGAAGGTCACCGAGAGAGGTGAATCTCCACACCACCAGTCAAGCCAAAACCGAATAGAAGAGCCATCCCCAACACCAAACTTAACAAAAGATTGAAAAACAGGTCTAACTTTGACCAGAGACTTCCAAAACTGAGATCCACCACGCGGCAAAGCGAACATCGGGCTTGAGGATGGGAAATATTTAGCCTTAAGGATCAGCAGCCAAAGGGGTTGATCCTCAGCGCTCATAATCTTCCACCACCATTTAATCATCAAGCATTGGTTCATGATGGAAGTATTGAGAATCCCTAACCCCCCAAGGTTTTTGGGCCTGCACATCAATTTCCATTTGACGAAGCGATATTTGTGACGATTGTCCGCAGCATTCCAGTAAAACGCCCCACGGTGTTTGTCAAAACCAGCATGAATCCCAGCCGACAAGAGAAAGAAGCCCATAAGAACATGGGGAGGGAGGAGAGACAAGCATTAATTAGGGCCACTTTACCAGCGTTCGTATTATATCTACCCCGCCAGGGAAGGACCCTGTTCCCCACCTTAGTGACTATCGGGGCAAAATCTTTGGCATGTAGCACATCCGGGGAAATAGGCAGCCCCAAGTATTTGAACGGATAGGATCCCTGCTTACAGTTAAGAAGGTGGGCCACTCGCGCGGCTTCCGATTCGTCCACACCAGTCACAAGTACTTCGCTCTTGGCAAAGTTAATCTTAAGCCCCGACATAGCCTCGAAGCAAAGTAAAATAAATTTGAGGTGGGCAAGGCAGGCTTCATTCAACTCGACCAGAATAATAGTGTCGTCCGCATATTGAAGATGGGTGAGACCATGGGGAATGAGATTAGAGCACACCGGAGTAATGTGGCCAGTGGCAGCCGCCCTAGAAAGGAGGCGAGATAAAGCATCTGCAACGAAATTGAATAGGATGGGAGAGGCAGGGTCGCCTTGCCTCAGGCCCCTACCGTTGGCAAAGAATTTGCTAACCTGACCATTAACATTGATGGCAGTGTGGCCTCCCGAGACCAATTGCATAATCCTATGGACAAGGGGCCCCTTGAACCCTTTGGCCAGTAAAACTCTACGCAGAAAATTCCAACTCACGGAGTCATAGGCCTTCTCAAAGTCTAATTTTAGAATCACCGCTTTCGACTTACGAATCTTAAGATCATGAATGATTTCATGCAGACAGAGGACCCCGTCTAGAATGAAACGACCTTTGATGAAAGCCGACTGGAAAGGGCTAATGGTACGGTGGGCAATGGGGGAGAGACGAGTGGCTAACCCTTTAGCCGGAAACTTGGCGAAGTTATTAATAAGGTGGGAAGGGGAGCTCATCCCCGGTATCGCAGCCACCCCAATATCAGACATGATATGCAGTAGATCGTCATCTGACAAAGCTGGTAAAACAAGGCGAACAGGGGAAGCAGGGAGAGATGGTTGGGCAGACGAACCTGAAGGAGGGAGGTCGACAACATGCATATCTCATGGAACATCATACTCGTCGTGCATCACCCACCCATCGCGAAGGAAGATATATGATGTTGACCATCACACGTGTTCATGTTCGGCCTCACAACCCCCTCCAAGTTGCATGTGTAGCAGTTGTGAGGACGACGACGACGAACGCCGGTTCTTCCTCGACCTCCATGACGCGAGCCGACAGTTAATTTGAGTTTCGTGTTTTGAAAGCCGAACGAAAAGTGTGGGCTCTGCTCGACACCATGCCGTGTTCCAAAAGCGAGATGAAACATGCACGCAATGCTTTCGAAATCCAGCCCATCGGCCCGCCAACCATATATCATTTCCTTTCATTTTCACCGGAAAAAAAACAACCCGCGAATAAAATCAGAATTAGAAAAAAAAAAGAAAAATAATCAAGAGAAAGACCCACACACTCAATTTCAGTTTCACTTATTCTCATTGGTGGATCCATTTGTGCCACGGATCGATGACCTGGCTCACATCCTACCGTCCATTTGTGCCCAGGAATCCTACAATCCCACATCCATCCATCCATCCGACCCACTGAACGCACCAACACACACACACACACACACACACTCTCTCTCTCTCTCTCTCTCTCTCTCTCTCTCTCGCTCGAACCCACCCAAACCCTCGTCGCCTCCTCTCTCCCCCGGAACCCCTCTAGCTCTCTCGCCGCCGCCACCCACGCCGCCCGGTTCCTGCGAGCTCCGGCCGCGCGCAGCACGCCGGCGAGATCCCCTTGGTCCGCGTCTGCCTTACCTCCATGCAGATCCGCGGCTCCCCAACTGGCTAGGGTTTTGCATCCCCTTTTGTTCACCGGGATCCGCCACGGCAGGCCACGGCCTCAGTGCATCAGCGAATCCAGCCATAGTTAACTCAGGAAATTGCCTATAATTAGGTTTTTGGATTGTTGGAATATTAGGCAAGTTCATGATTAATTCCAGTAAATAATTCATGACTAGAAGAGATACTAGCATGCAATAATCTAGCAAACTAGAAGAACAGCAAGACATGCATGACAGCAGCAAACACGTAACAATAGCTGTAGAAACAGACATGAACAGAGGATGTTGGATGTACTGATCGTTAGCTATTATGGGTGCGACAGTGTTGATGACGATGTTGGCGACGATCTGCTGCTGACGGCGATGAATACGACGATGAGTAGCACCGCCCGACTTGGACGGAAGACGACCCGTGATGACGAATTTGAGCAGTCGCGCACAGCGCTTCCCAAAAACCTAATTCGTCCCTCTCCCGGTGCAGGATCGCAAGACGAACGGTTCCGGAGACCTACTCTTCCCACGCGCCGATGCACGCCGGCGTTTGGGGATGGAGTAAACTACGATGGCGGCGCAAGTTGTGAGATGAGGCAAAACCTAGGTGTTTTTCGGTGTGTCTCTGGCCGTAGCCGGTAGCTGTATATATATTAGCACCAGAGGCGGTATTGTGTCGCGGCCCACAATCCCAAACCGACTCGGTTTCTAATTCGTATACTTAGCCGGACAAGGAATCAAAAACTTGTCTGCCAAACATAAAAATAAAACGGCAAAAGGAAGCTGCGCTCCTGCAAGGAGACGGACCGGATTTCGGCGGACCATTCACGGCGCATGTCGCATGTACGCCTCGCCTCGCCACGGCGAGGCGAGGCGAGCGAGCGCGCGCGTGTGGTTTTCCCTTTCTCTTCTCACACACCACTTAGAGTGGTGGAGAGAACCCACTATATAAAGAGGTCAACTCTTCTTCAACTTCCAAGGTGGGACTAAACTTAGCACCACCACTTGCCATTCTACACATGGCTTTGAGATTTCAGAAATTGCTATGGGCCTTAGCCCATTAATTCTAACAACTGACCGCCTCTCGCCTCCCGGACGCCATGCACGCGTCGCCGGCAGCCATGGGTCGACGGAAGCAGCGGGCAAGACTTGTTTTGCTCTGCTGAATGCATCCACGGCGCCGCCATGGATGGAGTCGCCTCTCTCGTCGGGAGCAGATAAGTCGGGGAAGAGACGAAGGTTTTGGGAGGCGTCCCTAGCCATTCGATTGTGATCCAACAGCTGGCGCTGGACCGGGGACACGGACGAGCCCTTCGGGAGCTAAACGGGCTAAACCTGGCCGTGGGCAAAGGCCTAGGTGGGCTATGTGTCTAATGGGCTTCAGTGGGCCATTTTATCTGTTGGGCTATGTGTTTAATGGGCTTCAGTGGGCCATTTATGTTCTGGAGTTTTTTTTCATTTTATTCAGTGCCTTTTTGACAAATTATGTTTATTCTATAAATATTTTACTGTTCACCGAGATCAGATGGGAAGAAAATCTTATACGACCAGGTCGTACGCTCCTGATCGTGAGACCCGCTCCACCTGTTGACACCTGGCAAAAACGAATCTCAACGCAGGCTGACGAGTTACTATCTTATATTTCTAGCATAATAAGAAATCTCAAATCTCGTTTCTAGTCCCAAATTCCCGCCGCCCCGTTCACCAAATCCTGAATCCCCTTTCTTCTCTAGCGTCCATGGATGCAAAATCAAGTTCCAATTCCACATCCGTGAGTGGAACAAATACTGATTCCTTTGTTGGTTGGCTTGTATCTTTCCTGCACTCAACGAGCAGAGGAGTCGGGCCTTCAAGGGCGACCTGCAAGCTGCGAGGGAGCCGAGGAGCATGGTCGTCGGCGGCGGGGAGAGAAGCGGGGGACGGAGCTCCGTTGCTTCTGCAGCAGAGCGAGCACAAGAGTTACGACAGTGACGACGACGATAAGCAAGCAAGCGTGGCTGCCGCCCGCCGCCCGCCGGAGAAGGAACGGGGATTCTAGATTTGTAAACGGGGGCGGCTGGGAGTCGGGAATACAAACAGTTCACGATTCTATTACTGGAATTCAGGATAACTCCTAGCATGCGTTGAGATTCGTTTTTGCCAGGTGTCATCAGCTGGAGCGGGTCTCACGATCACGAGCATACGACCTGGGTCATATAAGATTTTTTTCCGATCAGATGGGCTCAAGCTCATGATGCAATTAATGACTTATGGCGGCGCATTATCTGATTTTCTGCTGAAAATAGTATAATAACAAGGAGCCAACTGGAGGAAGGTATAGTCCAATGGAAGTACTAGAGGTGCACATCGGCTAACATTGTGCTCCTTCTTTGTTTTTTTTTTAGGCCAAAGAGTAAGCTACTCAATGGAAGGATTACAGTCTGCTAACATTCTACTCCTTTAGGAGCAAGGCAGAAGTTGGTGTTAATAATGGGAGGCGTCCCGAGCCGTTCCATTGTGATCCAACAGCTGGCGCTGGAGCGGAGATACTAACGGGCCTTCGGGAGTTAAACGGGACAAATCTGGCCATGTGCAAGAGGCTAGGTAGTCCTGGCCTAGAAAACAATGTTTTGCTTTTCGGTTTTTATCTGGTGGGCTATGTGTCTAAGGGGCTTCCGTGGGCCATTTTATATTCTGTACTTTTTTTCATTTTATTCAGCGCCTTTTTAACAAATTATGTTTACTCTATAAATATGTTTTGCATGGACGATGTTTGTGTCAATTTTCAGCGGGTTCGGTTATCTGAGTAGCTCTCAAAAACAAAATTAGGGTCTGTAAAAAGGGTTACTGTTCATCCACTGTTTGGAATGATTTTTTCTGAGGGCTACTCTGATGTCCGAACACGTTGAAAATTGGCACAAACCTCACACACTCAAATATCTTCCATGCCAAAAAATATTTTTTAATGTATATTTGTTTTTACTGTTCACTAAGATCAGATGAGCTCAAGTGCAGAAATGAATATTTGTGTTTTCCACGCCCTCCTCTTACCACGAATGAAGGCCATGACATGCTATTTTAGTTTGGAGTTAATTTGCCAAACAAGCCAAAGCTCTGCCGTTCATTGCAGTGGCAAAAAGTTTTACAACCCAACAAGGAACAAAAGTGGAAAAGTCTTTGCAGAAGAAAGATAGCACTACACTACTCTCTTGCAAGAATCAGGGGAGCCACCTCGTTTGCCATCATGAAGGCCGTTGCAAGGGCGCTGGAGGCGGGATCTTGGATATCCAAGAATTTCACTCCTTCCACAAAATCCAGATGGTGCGTGAGGTTATAATGGGAGCATGGCTCTGTTATTTTGTACATGATCCAAATGCACCATCACCCGCAAGAATTGATATTCAGTATTGAGTGTGCATGCCAAGCTTATGTGGGGACAATGGACCAGAGCAGACATGCGTAGCAAAACCTCTCTAGAGAAAGCGAAATCAAGGTTCTCGTACGACAAAGACTCCAATATTTCTAACTCTGAGCATGACAAAGACTTATAAAACACAGAGTCGCTACTTCTTGTAGCATCTACCTATGTTATAAGAATTGTACCAGCAGTCAAACAAACATGAACAGACTCGTGGCGCTAGAGAGGGGAAATAGCAGTGAGAATTGTGATGGGTTGGATATGTAATTTATTGAGAAATATGGATGGGAGGAATATGGATTTCAGGAATTTAATTGGCTGCATGCATGCTCTTAGCTATAATTAATAGCTTGAATGCCTGGTCGGGTGTATTGACCGGAACGATTTTACTTTGTAATTAACTCGGCAAATTGGAGTAGAAGTGAGGCAAAATACGTTCGATGTAATTGCTGCAGCCATGTAAATTCAAACGGTTTACCGTGGCTTATGGGCCCTGTTAGGATCCAACTAGCGAATCACTCCATTACAGGGAGTCAAGCTCAAGTACAAGGGAATTGAGGAGGGAGGTAGGGGAAGAACAGGAGGTAAGGGAAGAGGGGAGCCGCCGTTGCCGTTTCGTGATCCAAGCCCGGATGACCCGTTCGCTGCTTCTCCTTCAGGTACTTGTAGTCGACAGCAGTTGCTTGTGTATAGCCGGGCCGGCCCATGTACGAGGACGCTGCCAAACCCACGTACGAGTGCGCGTAGGGAAGGTCCCTAACATCCCTCCCTTCTTGAAATGCGGCTTGCCCCCAAGCCGCTATCACGAAGAGTTTGCCAGGATCCCATGGTGCTTGTAAGATTTTTTATCATGTCCGGGTCGCCATGGTAGTTGTCACGGTCGCAACCATGGTTGAGGTGGACTTGGGCGAGCTCGGAGAAGTAGTCGGGGTTGAGGTAGTAGTGGTTATTGCAGATGGATACCCGGTTGAAGTAGGTGTTGTGGTTGTTGGAAACCTTGGTGAAGAAGGCGATGGAGAAGTAGCCGTCATAGTTGAAGCCGAAGTAGTACTTGCGGCGGACCAAGCCTTGCGCGAAGACAGTGGCGAAGGCGATGACGCCGCCACCGAGGATGTAGCCATTGTCATCATAGTTGTGGTCGAAGCTGAGGCGACACTCGTGGACGATGAAGCCTTGCGCGAAGACGACATCGACAGCGATGACACTCCTCCCTTCTTGAAAATGATCTTGATTGTAGCAGGTAGAGAACGTCATACCGCTCATGGCCAGTGCACTAGTGCTGATAGCCATCGCCATTAGAATCCGACTGCGACTATGTTGTGCCATCAGACATGCCAGAAGGGCCAAGATATCACCATAATATTCAGAAGTGTCCTCTGGATACTGTTGCTCGTCACCTGGATCCCAGTGCTGAAGAAGAACACTTACACTGGACAATTGTGCAAACCACCTGTGATCAAATATTTCTTCTTCAGTTCCCATAGGCCATAATTTTTCAAACTGAACATGGGGATGCTGATGATTGTAATCCCAAGAGGCATTGACTGCAAAAGAATTCAGATATGCTCGAAGGTTTTCCACCAGAATATCTGTACATGGAAGTAATGGCCACTCAAGCTGTAACACCATCAATGTGCTACTAGCACTCACGCACAAAGGATGCAGTCCGGGTTTTATTCCATAAGAAATTGTTTCAGTGTACTGCTCCAGATTAATCAGAAGCAACCAAATCCCTTCATGTGAGCGCATTATATAGTCTGGATAAAATTGTATGCCTGTGTAGTTCGCTGCCTCCCTAGAAATAGCTGGAAACAGGTAAGATAACCTGCATGTGCAAGAAGGGTTCCAATGCAATACCTTTCCTGTACCACTGCTAGACTGAAACTTGCTTGTTTAGACAGATTAACATCTATCACACGATCCGGAGGGCGTCCAGACTGCAACTTCGCACCCGGCAAACAACAGAAAGAATCTTCCATGGAATTCGACCGACAATAAGAAATAAGAGGGGAACCCACATTTTTGAATTGCAACCAAACTAGCCGAACACTGAACCCTGAAACTTTATGTGGTTGACGACATGTACCTGAATATGGTTTTTGATGTGCACTTTGCAAGTAACACCAGGGTTTTCTCATGAGATTGGGATCACTAGAACCAGGAGGACCAGACTGAAATTCCACTTTCGGCAACTCTGACCATAGATGCACTGCTTGGCAATTGCTTGAAGATGATGAACATAGTAGTTTCAGGTGCACACTTCGACGACATCTCAAGGATACTGTCAGAGAATTCAGAGTACCAGCAAAATGATGCATCACATAAGGAATTTTCGGCCATGTGTACCTCAATTGCGAGCCTTCGTCAAAGCAATCAAACGACGGCCATGGGCATGGTCTGGACATACAAGAAATGAGATAAGTTGTTTGCATAGCAGATGTTTTTTGATCACCCAGATTCTGGAACTGCCGTTGGGTACCGTGGAAACAACTGAAGGGTTCATCTACGAGAATTAGCTTGCAGCAGTCAACTTGTAGAGGATCGCCATATCCGAGCGACATCTGAACTAGTGTAGATCTGACAAATGGAACTTCATGCGACTGACTACAACCGAAAGGTTCAGGATAGTCTATATCTGAATGGACAGAGAGTTCCTCCAAGGATATATTTCGGAAACCTGCAGAATTATCCAACGCGCAGCACTGCACAGATTGGGTGAAGTGTTTCTCAGTGTTCTGTACTGCTGCACATTTGGTTGCACAATCCAGTCGATATGAAGACTTGACTGATTGAGGGGATACCATTTTTCTGATCAGGGACACAACAAGGCTGAACCCAATTGTACACTCAAGCTGCATCTCCGGATCTGGAAAATAATGGACAGGCTCCTCTCGGGGAACATCTCTGAACATCAACCTAAGTAACCAAGGACTCAAGCAGGGACCTCCATGTGATTGACAATGTATACCTGGATATGGCCCTTCCGGGTAGATTGTGTTTGACAGAGGTGTGAACGACGGCCACGGACATGGCCTGAAGAGGTGTCCCATGTAATTGATCCGCAGATGTACAGGCGGTGGCCATGGTGGATGTTCGAAGGAAGGCGCTTGCAGGTGCTCAGTGGTGGTGTCATATGTCTCATCGACCCTATCGATGGTGGCGATCGGAGGCTGCACCCACTCACTCGTATAGGCGGGAGCTTCTGCCGAGCACTTGGTCGGAGCTGGTTTGGCTGCCATGGCAGCAGTTGTGGCTGCCATGGGAACGCTAGGGATGGTGTCGGTGGTGGTTGCCGCGGAGGAAACAACCTTGGCGGAGAAGTTGCTGATGCCGATGGAGGGTGTTGCCTGCACCGGACTGAGCTGCGTGACCTCCTTGGGGTTGCGGTTGACCACGGGCTCGGGATGGACGGTGGTGGCGCCGTCCTGGAGCTTGTCGACGTGGGCGCCGGTGTCGACCTGCGTCGATGTGCGCCATCTCGGTGCAGGTCGGGGGTGCATCAGGGGCGACCACAAGGATCTCCTGGGCCTTGGCGGTGAAGCAGTAGACGTCGGGGGTGACCGCAACGACAGGGGCGTCGATGGAGAGGCCGCCATCGGAGGCCACGATGGCCGAGCAAAATGGATGAAAGTGTTATAAAGGACATAGAATTTAGACTTAGTGTTATATAGGGAACAAAATAATTTTCGATGTCAAATAGAGAAACAAAATTTAACACAATGTTAAATAAGGAATTCTCTCTATTTTTTACACTTATACACACCTCTATACAACGTTTTTCACTTTTTTGGACCAACATATTATTGCCAGGGTGTCAAATGTTGTTTTTTTGCTTTACAGAAAAAGTATTTTACGAAGCAATAAAAATCATAAAATATCTTCACTGAGATTTTCATAAGGTGGAGAACACCTCGCGCCAAGAACCTGCAAAGACGGGCCATCGGGGCTAACAAGTCGCCAATTCCCCGTGCCCAGGTCTCGGGAAGGCTGCTAGGGCGTGTGGGGCCTACTGGTACCCTTCGGACGCATCTTTGGCCCTCTGTCTATATACCCCCAAAAATGTCAAATCTATTGTCGAAGAACTTTTATGCCGCTACCTCGACTGGGACGAGGCAATCCAATCTATAATCCTTTTCTGGTACTCTGCGGAAGGGAAAAATATATATCCAGAGCCATCTTCATCAACCTTGTTATGTCATGGACCACATTGATGGGCTTCCTCTATCTGCCAAAGCAAAGATGAATGGCTAGAAGCAACGAACAATCCAAAGGTTGTAGGCCACATTCTTTCCTGTAATCGAAGATGACACGTCAATTGGAATCTTGAAGGCCAGCTAACTAAGGGGCAGTGGGTAGCGTTGATGTAGATTCGAGGATGTCACTCCTTCCACAAATTTCAGATGGTAGATGACGCTATAACATTGACCATTGTTTTGGTGTCGAGTGTAGAGGCCAGGGTGAGACAGAGAAGTGGTGGCAGAGCACATGTGTAGCCAGCCCTCAAGGGCAATTAAGGCTCAAGTACGATGCAAATTCTGAAAATGAGTGAAATAGATAATGTGCTCACCAACCTTCACCAGTCTATAAAAGAAACACTACTCTTTGTGGTCCTTCTGTAGCCTTCACGTTATCAAGATAATACTAGCAGCCGAACGAACACATATGGAGTTGAGGATCCCAATCGCCAGAGCAGTGAAAAAAACAATAGGTTGGATCAATGCAATGAATGGAAAAATATGAATGGGAGGCATTTGGAAATACATTATGTTGAAAAATTACATGGGACGTATGGACAGGGCCGTCTCCAGAAATTTGAGGCCCCGGTGCGAATTATAAAATGGGGCCCTAAAATTGAAAAATGATGTGTGTTATAGCCTCATAAATGGCGAAGGAAAACCACTCATAAAAATACTGGTGGACAACAAATGTTTTTCTAGTGTGCCAAAATTTATAGCATTGATTTTTAAAAATATATATGCTCACAAAAAAGGTAATATAAAATGTAATAAACAGAAGTAAGTATAATTTTCTCATACAAACATATAACAAAACTAACGTATGAATATGATGTCAAGAGATACTGCTTACTCTATTATTCACGACCATCATTTTGTAGAGGAAAAGGCGCTGCTATAAATTTATCAAAATTATGGAAGTATTTTTTTGCGCGAAGTAACCTGTTAAAGAAAAACGAATCAATTTGTCTGCCCCCTTTTCCAAAAAAAATCGTCTGCCCATTCTGTTATTCATCTTCTATAGAACATAAAAGTCATGTACTCATGTACACAAAGGAAACACATACGTGCATCCGCAAAAAAAAGGAAAAACATACGCGAATGCACGGTACATCGTGCCTTTTGTGGCGACGTTTTCAGATGCAGCCAATCACCTCTATCGCAGTTTTCTGTTTTTTGTTTTTTTTTCAGTAGAACCCACTATCGCTGTTAATTCCACTCAAAGTCTCCCTACGATCCTGGGCCAGCGCCACATCTTAATCTCCATCAACGTAATGGACTAAAGGCCCAAGGCCCATCTCACTAGAGAATAACGATTCGATTGCTTTCTTCTTGCGGGAGACGAGTTGCAGACCTACCCAGCAGCTCTAATGGCGGCTCCTCTACACATCAGATATATTTTAGAAATACGAATATAGGATCTGGGGGCCCTTACTTTTTGAGGGCCCTGTGCAGTCGCACAGCTCGCACATGCTTATGGACGGCCCTGCGTTTGGATAAGTGTAGTTCAAGTGTTCTGGAGGAGGAAAGGTAGCAACAACATTGAGATAAGCACAGCTGCAATGGAGAGGCTGGTAGGCAGAAATTACATATTTGACCTTGGGGCCAAATCAAATCACGAAGTGACCTGCTTTCGAAAAAACTTCACGCCGGTGACCCTTTCGTGTGGCGCCCGACAGCAATGCGCCGCACCCAACGTTGCAACGTCCATCCCTTAGGCGTCGCACATCCTGTCAACGTGGCAGCCCGGGTCCAGGCGCGGCCCCACAGACAGCAGTGCAGCGCCTATCTCTTGGGCGCTGCACTTTGACTTAAGCCGCATCGGGCGAGCCCCTCCCAGGCAGTTCTTCCCCCTCTCCAGGAAGTTTCTCTTTGTATAGAGAGCGGCGGCGGCGCCCCCTTCGGATCCCCCCCCCCCCACACCCCTCTCAGATCTGAAGATTTTAGGCCTGGATTCGATCTCTAATCCCTCCTACTAGGTATACTCCTCCTTTCCCTTTTTTTTTCCTCCGTAAATTCGTTGCAATTTTAGTGATTTGCCCTAGATTAGGTGGAACCTTTGATTTGCTTGGTTTGGATCTTTATTTGTCCAAGATTGGGTGTTGTGATGGAGGATGTGTAGTCATATCCCGTACTATATAATTCTTCTTAGTGAAATCTAGATTGTTTTTTTTAGATATATATGAGATGCCTAGGTTTGTAGATAATTATGAGATGTTGAGTTTTGTAGCTATATCTGAGATGTTGAGTTTTTTAGATATATATTAGATGTTGAGTTTATTTGAAATATGAGATGTTGATTTACTTGAACACATATGACATACAAGATATATATGAGAATTTACAATCATTTTCATTGTGTGAGAAGGAGATGTTGAGATTCTTGTAGATGAATACATATGAGATGTTTAGATGAACACATATGAAATGTTGAGTGTATACCGATATTTGAGATGAACTCATATATGTTTATTGTTTGAACTTTATAAGGATGGTTTGGCTTCTCGACAATGCCATTGACACACAACACCGGGCCTACATGATGCGCGAGAAGGGGCTGGTAATAATGAGTAATCTAAATATTTAGCAGATTTGCCTTTAGTTGAAATTGACATGCCCTAAGATTTGTCATTACTTGTTTTTTGCAGAAGCTTGAACCTCTGAAGATTCGGTATCACGGGGTCTCTGGTCCTGCCATGCCTTACGATGAGCGGTTCACACCGTACATCCAGCAGGCAGGACTACTCCCGTGGATTCAGTTGGTCAGCCGGTCCACACCGAATCTCAACGCTCCACTGGTGTCCGCTCTTGCTAGTCGGTGGAGGCCGGAGACGCACAGTTTCCATCTTCGGACTGGGGTGATGACCGTGACGCTCGAGGATGTCTCGTTGATCGCCGGTCTTGCTATCGACGGGAGGCCTCTCTGTATGAGCACCGATTCTGATGGGTGGCGCCAACAGATGACTGCTCTTATCGGTATGGCTCCTACCGAGGATGAGGCTGATGTAGAGGAGGGAGAAGAGAAGAAGAAGAAGGAAAGGAAAGCAGCCGGAGCTGCTTTCACGTGGATTCAAAGAAACTTTGCTCATTGCCCTGCGGATGCCACTGATAATGTGGTCCAGACACATGCTCGTGTCTATATGTGGTACGTTGTCTCGAGGACTTTGTTTCCTGACTCCACGGGTAAGAACGCTCCATGGATGTGGCTGAAGGCGTTGACCGTCTTCAATAGCAAATGGAGCTGGGGTTCAGCGATTCTTGCCTACTTGTACCGACAGGTAGTTGGTTTGTTTTGTTATCAACTCATTTCTTCATTACCAATGCAACCTTGCTGTCAACTTAACATTGTTTTCTTTCATATGTAGCTGGACGATGCGTGTTGCAGGATCACAGATAGGGCAGGCGTTGGTGGTAATCTGCTTCTACTTTCTGTATGAAGCTGGGAGCGTCTGCCTGTTGGACGCCCGAAGAGCGTCAAGTTTAATCCTTGGGATGAAGATGAAGATGACGACTTACGGCTCCCCACTTGGGCTTATAATGGAGGCGATGAAGCATGCTACAGTGTCATTTCAATATATCAGAAGGAGTTTAAGAGTGGCAACTGCCGGCCCATATGACAATCGGTTCTTGGGGAGTGCCATAGAATGGATCAACCTGATCTGTAGACGTTCATATTTTTTCTTGGGGAGTGCCTAGATCTCATGGTCAACGGGGCTAGGGTAGGCCGATCGGGGGCCTTCGGGGGTAGCAATGCCACCAAAACGTGCATTTGTGTCTTAATATATGTATACAAGTGTGATGGAGGGTTGAAATAACCAACGGAGCAACGGGTAGCACACTTCCTTCACAAAATCGGACACGTTCTCTCTCGATAACCAGATACTACCTTGGAGATGGTGTAGTTTACAAGCGGCCTCTGGTCAGGCTTCTGTGGAACATGCTCAAACTTTTACCACACCCTATACAAGGGCCATATGACTACACCATGCCAGGTCTCGAGGATTTTCGGCATCGTATGCTTTCCCATGGATTTCAACGGCTAGATCCGGCATGCCGCCGAGGTACATTCACCTCCCGGTGGTGGGGCATGCCCCTCCTTGGGTTGCACTAGGCCTACACATACTGCAAAGACATCATATATGATTTGACAAACCACTTCTGGACATCATTTCAAGTGGCCGCCGTGCAGATCTGCAATTTCCCGCATTGAAACCCTACGGATGCAGTAAATGTCTCAAATATTGCAGGCTGGCCCGAAAAATGCCATGTACTAGCACGTGTCATGCAATGGCTCCCTTTGTGAGCACGAGAAGTTTCGAGGCCAACGGAGCAACGGGCAATACACTTCCTTCACAAACCGGACACGTTCGCTCTCGATAGCCAGATACTACCTAGGAGATGGTGTAGTTTACAAGCGACCTCCGATCAGGCTTCCGTGAAACGCGCTAAAACTTTCACCGCACCCTACAAGGGCCATATGAAAACATTGTGTCAGGTTCTGAGGCAATACGCAGCTCCGGAGTGTGGGCCCCCTCACGGACGGCGATGACACTGAAGTAATGTTTTGCAGTTTTGGTATTGCATGAATATTCTTGAACGCTCAGAGCGAGATCAATTCAGTGTCATCCCGCACGCAGCTTCGGAGTGTGACCCCCATCACGGACGGCACTGCAGCCAGCACTTGGAGGGGGAAACAACCACGTCGGGTCGACACGGGAGGAAATCTTGTGGTGGGTTGGGCCCGGACCTTGTTCTGTAGAGTTCGTATGGAATGACCTATCACAACCAAATGGAAAAGAACGTTGGTCAAAGTCCGTCCGGCGAAAGTCAAAGGCCTAGATCTTCAGGTAAATGGGGCCATGCTTAGGGCGGTCGTGGGCCTTGGGGGGGGGGGGGTTGCAATGCCACTAAGTGTGGTGGGATGTTTAAATAGGCAATATGCAGCTCCGAAGTGTGCCCCCCTCACGGATGGCGATGACACCGTAGTAATGTTCCGCGGTCTTCGGCGGCTAGCAATGCCACTAGAACTTGCGTTGGATCCTCTTACATGTCTCAATGTGTGGTGGTAGGCGTGACCACCTGGCACGCAACTCCGAAGTGTGACCCCTTCATGGACGCCACTGTCGCCAGCACTTGGAGGGGGGAAATGGCCACATCGGGTCAGCCCGAAGGAAATCTTGTGGTGGGTTGGGCTAATACCTTGGTCTGACATGTTCCCATGGGCTAAGCTATCACAACATAGATTCTTTTTTAGAGGAAAGGCATACGCCCGACTTTATAAATAAAGCCATAAGGCAGGTAGCAACAGCAACACCGAAACGTATCAAACACACCCAAGCCCCAACGCTGGGCAAGACAACTAGGATAAAGTCATGGTACATGGCTCCCATGCCAGTACACGGCACGCAGGCCGGAATAGAAGGAACCAACTAAGCTAAAGACTCAGGCCCAAAAGAATCCCTCAAGCATCGTGCTGTTGTCTGCATAACTGAGACGCCGTGGTCCGGATTTTGTCGATCAGCATAGATAGCGCCTCTTGGTCGTCGGCCTTAGTCAATGATTTCCACTGCTGCAGGAAAGCACACGATTTAAATAAGCAGTCAGCCGGTTTAGCCGGAAACACGTGCTCGATAGTAAATTTGTTCCTAGTAGTCCACAGGGACCAGCATAAAGCCCCCAAGCCGACCCAAAAGATCCGTCTATAAACACCGGAAAGGTTGGATGCTAGGCTGCGCAACTCGGCAAAGGAGGCAGGGGCCCAAGACACATGAAGCCAGTCCCGCACACAACTCCAAATAAGCTTAGCTAGGTGACAGTGAAAAAAGATATGATCCGAATCTTCCACATCACCACAAAGAGCACAAAACTGGGAGCCCGGCCCGTTTCTCTTACGAATCTGATCAGCCGAGGGCAGCCGGCCTCGGAAGGCTTGCCACAAGAAATTTTTTATCTTAGGGGGAATGCGGGCCTTCCAAACTTGGGAAAAACGACTGGTAGGTGTGCCACCCACTAGCTTAGAATAGAGCGACTTAACAGAAAACCGCCCAGAGGTAGAAATCGGCCAAAGCACCGAGTCCCTGACCGTCGAGAGCGTAGGGAAGAGGGCAGGAAGACGTTGCCAATCTTCAAACTCTACAGGCGACAGAGAGCGGCGGAAGGCCAGGTTCCACCCCTGGGAAGCAAGCTTCGCAATAGAAATATTAGGATCAGAACAGTAAGAGAAAAGGGTAGGGAAGGTCACCGAGAGAGGTGAATCTCCACACCACCAGTCAAGCCAAAACCGAATAGAAGAGCCATCCCCAACACCAAACTTAACAAAAGATTGAAAAACAGGTCTAACTTTGACCAGAGACTTCCAAAACTGAGATCCACCACGCGGCAAAGCGAACATCGGGCTTGAGGATGGGAAATATTTAGCCTTAAGGATCAGCAGCCAAAGGGGTTGATCCTCAGCGCTCATAATCTTCCACCACCATTTAATCATCAAGCATTGGTTCATGATGGAAGTATTGAGAATCCCTAACCCCCCAAGGTTTTTGGGCCTGCACATCAATTTCCATTTGACGAAGCGATATTTGTGACGATTGTCCGCAGCATTCCAGTAAAACGCCCCACGGTGTTTGTCAAAACCAGCATGAATCCCAGCCGACAAGAGAAAGAAGCCCATAAGAAACATGGGGAGGGAGGAGAGACAAGCATTAATTAGGGCCACTTTACCAGCGTTCGTATTATATCTACCCCGCCAGGGAAGGACCCTGTTCCCCACCTTAGTGACTATCGGGGCAAAATCTTTGGCATGTAGCACATCCGGGGAAATAGGCAGCCCCAAGTATTTGAACGGATAGGATCCCTGCTTACAGTTAAGAAGGTGGGCCACTCGCGCGGCTTCCGATTCGTCCACACCAGTCACAAGTACTTCGCTCTTGGCAAAGTTAATCTTAAGCCCCGACATAGCCTCGAAGCAAAGTAAAATAAATTTGAGGTGGGCAAGGCAGGCTTCATTCAACTCGACCAGAATAATAGTGTCGTCCGCATATTGAAGATGGGTGAGACCATGGGGAATGAGATTAGAGCACACCGGAGTAATGTGGCCAGTGGCAGCCGCCCTAGAAAGGAGGCGAGATAAAGCATCTGCAACGAAATTGAATAGGATGGGAGAGGCAGGGTCGCCTTGCCTCAGGCCCCTACCGTTGGCAAAGAATTTGCTAACCTGACCATTAACATTGATGGCAGTGTGGCCTCCCGAGACCAATTGCATAATCCTATGGACAAGGGGCCCCTTGAACCCTTTGGCCAGTAAAACTCTACGCAGAAAATTCCAACTCACGGAGTCATAGGCCTTCTCAAAGTCTAATTTTAGAATCACCGCTTTCGACTTACGAATCTTAAGATCATGAATGATTTCATGCAGACAGAGGACCCCGTCTAGAATGAAACGACCTTTGATGAAAGCCGACTGGAAAGGGCTAATGGTACGGTGGGCAATGGGGGAGAGACGAGTGGCTAACCCTTTAGCCGGAAACTTGGCGAAGTTATTAATAAGGTGGGAAGGGGAGCTCATCCCCGGTATCGCAGCCACCCCAATATCAGACATGATATGCAGTAGATCGTCATCTGACAAAGCTGGTAAAACAAGGCGAACAGGGGAAGCAGGGAGAGATGGTTGGGCAGACGAACCTGAAGGAGGGAGGTCGACAACATGCATATCTCATGGAACATCATACTCGTCGTGCATCACCCACCCATCGCGAAGGAAGATATATGATGTTGACCATCACACGTGTTCATGTTCGGCCTCACAACCCCCTCCAAGTTGCATGTGTAGCAGTTGTGAGGACGACGACGACGAACGCCGGTTCTTCCTCGACCTCCATGACGCGAGCCGACAGTTAATTTGAGTTTCGTGTTTTGAAAGCCGAACGAAAAGTGTGGGCTCTGCTCGACACCATGCCGTGTTCCAAAAGCGAGATGAAACATGCACGCAATGCTTTCGAAATCCAGCCCATCGGCCCGCCAACCATATATCATTTCCTTTCATTTTCACCGGAAAAAAAACAACCCGCGAATAAAATCAGAATTAGAAAAAAAAAAGAAAAATAATCAAGAGAAAGACCCACACACTCAATTTCAGTTTCACTTATTCTCATTGGTGGATCCATTTGTGCCACGGATCGATGACCTGGCTCACATCCTACCGTCCATTTGTGCCCAGGAATCCTACAATCCCACATCCATCCATCCATCCGACCCACTGAACGCACCAACACACACACACACACACACACACTCTCTCTCTCTCTCTCTCTCTCTCTCTCTCTCTCTCTCTCGCTCGAACCCACCCAAACCCTCGTCGCCTCCTCTCTCCCCCGGAACCCCTCTAGCTCTCTCGCCGCCGCCACCCACGCCGCCCGGTTCCTGCGAGCTCCGGCCGCGCGCAGCACGCCGGCGAGATCCCCTTGGTCCGCGTCTGCCTTACCTCCATGCAGATCCGCGGCTCCCCAACTGGCTAGGGTTTTGCATCCCCTTTTGTTCACCGGGATCCGCCACGGCAGGCCACGGCCTCAGTGCATCAGCGAATCCAGCCATAGTTAACTCAGGAAATTGCCTATAATTAGGTTTTTGGATTGTTGGAATATTAGGCAAGTTCATGATTAATTCCAGTAAATAATTCATGACTAGAAGAGATACTAGCATGCAATAATCTAGCAAACTAGAAGAACAGCAAGACATGCATGACAGCAGCAAACACGTAACAATAGCTGTAGAAACAGACATGAACAGAGGATGTTGGATGTACTGATCGTTAGCTATTATGGGTGCGACAGTGTTGATGACGATGTTGGCGACGATCTGCTGCTGACGGCGATGAATACGACGATGAGTAGCACCGCCCGACTTGGACGGAAGACGACCCGTGATGACGAATTTGAGCAGTCGCGCACAGCGCTTCCCAAAAACCTAATTCGTCCTCTCCCGGTGCAGGATCGCAAAGACGAACGGTTCCGGAGACCTACTCTCCCACGCGCCGATGCACGCCGGCGTTTGGGATGGAGTAAACTACGATGGCGGCGCAAGTTGTGAGATGAGGCAAAACCTAGGTGTTTTTCGGTGTGTCTCTGGCCGTAGCCGGTAGCTGTATATATATTAGCACCAGAGGCGGTATTGTGTCGCGGCCACAATCCCAAACCGACTCGGTTTCTAATTCGTATACTTACCGGACAAGGAATCAAAAACTTGTCTGCCAAAACATAAAAATAAAACGGCAAAAGGAAGCTGCGCTCCTGCAAGGAGACGGACCGGATTTCGGCGGACCATTCACGCGCATGTCGCATGTACGCCTCGCCTCGCCACGGCGAGGCGAGGCGAGCGAGCGCGCGCGTGTGGTTTTCCCTTTCTCTTCTCACACACCACTTAGAGTGGTGGAGAGAACCCACTATATAAAGAGGTCCAACTCTTCTTCAACTTCCAAGGTGGGACTAAACTTAGCACCACCACTTGCCATTTTACACATGGGCTTTGAGATTTCAGAAATTGCTATGGGCCTAGCCCATTAATTCTAACAACTGACCGCCTCTCGCCTCCCGGACGCCATGCACGCGTCGCCGGCAGCCATGGTCGACGGAGCAGCGGGCAAGACTTGTTTTGCTCTGCTGAATGCATCCACGGCGCCGCCATGGATGGAGTCGCCTCTCTCGTCGGGAGCAGATAAGTCGGGGAAGAGACGAAGGTTTTGGGAGGCGTCCCTAGCCATTCGATTGTGATCCAACAGCTGGCGCTGGACCGGGGACACGGACGAGCCTTCGGGAGCTAAACGGGCTAAACCTGGCCGTGGGCAAAGGCCTAGGTGGGCTATGTGTCTAATGGGCTTCAGTGGGCCATTTTTATCTGTTGGGCTATGTGTTTAATGGGCTTCAGTGGGCCATTTATGTTCTGGAGTTTTTTTTCATTTTATTCAGTGCCTTTTTGACAAATTATGTTTATTCTATAAATATTTTACTGTTCACCGAGATCAGATGGGAAGAAAATCTTATACGACCAGGTCGTACGCTCCTGATCGTGAGACCCGCTCCACCTGTTGACACCTGGCAAAAACGAATCTCAACGCAGGCTGACGAGTTACTATCTTATATTTCTAGCATAATAAGAAATCTCAAATCTCGTTTCTAGTCCCAAATTCCCGCCGCCCCGTTCACCAAATCCTGAATCCCCTTTCTTCTCTAGCGTCCATGGATGCAAAATCAAGTTCCAATTCCACATCCGTGAGTGGAACAAATACTGATTCCTTTGTTGGTTGGCTTGTATCTTTCCTGCACTCAACGAGCAGAGGAGTCGGGCCTTCAAGGGCGACCTGCAAGCTGCGAGGGAGCCGAGGAGCATGGTCGTCGGCGGCGGGGAGAGAAGCGGGGGACGGAGCTCCGTTGCTTCTGCAGCAGAGCGAGCACAAGAGTTACGACAGTGACGACGACGATAAGCAAGCAAGCGTGGCTGCCGCCCGCCGCCCGCCGGAGAAGGAACGGGGATTCTAGATTTGTAAACGGGGGCGGCTGGGAGTCGGGAATACAAACAGTTCACGATTCTATTACTGGAATTCAGGATAACTCCTAGCATGCGTTGAGATTCGTTTTTGCCAGGTGTCATCAGCTGGAGCGGGTCTCACGATCACGAGCATACGACCTGGGTCATATAAGATTTTTTTCCGATCAGATGGGCTCAAGCTCATGATGCAATTAATGACTTATGGCGGCGCATTATCTGATTTTCTGCTGAAAATAGTATAATAACAAGGAGCCAACTGGAGGAAGGTATAGTCCAATGGAAGTACTAGAGGTGCACATCGGCTAACATTGTGCTCCTTCTTTGTTTTTTTTTAGGCCAAAGAGTAAGCTACTCAATGGAAGGATTACAGTCTGCTAACATTCTACTCCTTTAGGAGCAAGGCAGAAGTTGGTGTTAATAATGGGAGGCGTCCCGAGCCGTTCCATTGTGATCCAACAGCTGGCGCTGGAGCGGAGATACTAACGGGCCTTCGGGAGTTAAACGGGACAAATCTGGCCATGTGCAAGAGGCTAGGTAGTCCTGGCCTAGAAAACAATGTTTTGCTTTTCGGTTTTTATCTGGTGGGCTATGTGTCTAAGGGGCTTCCGTGGGCCATTTTATATTCTGTACTTTTTTTCATTTTATTCAGCGCCTTTTAACAAATTATGTTTACTCTATAAATATGTTTTGCATGGACGATGTTTGTGTCAATTTTCAGCGGGTTCGGTTATCTGAGTAGCTCTCAAAAACAAAATTAGGGTCTGTAAAAAGGGTTACTGTTCATCCACTGTTTGGAATGATTTTTTCTGAGGGCTACTCTGATGTCCGAACACGTTGAAAATTGGCACAAACCTCACACACTCAAATATCTTCCATGCCAAAAAATATTTTTTAATGTATATTTGTTTTTACTGTTCACTAAGATCAGATGAGCTCAAGTGCAGAAATGAATATTTGTGTTTTCCACGCCCTCCTCTTACCACGAATGAAGGCCATGACATGCTATTTTAGTTTGGAGTTAATTTGCCAAACAAGCCAAAGCTCTGCCGTTCATTGCAGTGGCAAAAAGTTTTACAACCCAACAAGGAACAAAAGTGGAAAAGTCTTTGCAGAAGAAAGATAGCACTACACTACTCTCTTGCAAGAATCAGGGGAGCCACCTCGTTTGCCATCATGAAGGCCGTTGCAAGGGCGCTGGAGGCGGGATCTTGGATATCCAAGAATTTCACTCCTTCCACAAAATCCAGATGGTGCGTGAGGTTATAATGGGAGCATGGCTCTGTTATTTTGTACATGATCCAAATGCACCATCACCCGCAAGAATTGATATTCAGTATTGAGTGTGCATGCCAAGCTTATGTGGGGACAATGGACCAGAGCAGACATGCGTAGCAAAACCTCTCTAGAGAAAGCGAAATCAAGGTTCTCGTACGACAAAGACTCCAATATTTCTAACTCTGAGCATGACAAAGACTTATAAAACACAGAGTCGCTACTTCTTGTAGCATCTACCTATGTTATAAGAATTGTACCAGCAGTCAAACAAACATGAACAGACTCGTGGCGCTAGAGAGGGGAAATAGCAGTGAGAATTGTGATGGGTTGGATATGTAATTTATTGAGAAATATGGATGGGAGGAATATGGATTTCAGGAATTTAATTGGCTGCATGCATGCTCTTAGCTATAATTAATAGCTTGAATGCCTGGTCGGGTGTATTGACCGGAACGATTTTACTTTGTAATTAACTCGGCAAATTGGAGTAGAAGTGAGGCAAAATACGTTCGATGTAATTGCTGCAGCCATGTAAATTCAAACGGTTTACCGTGGCTTATGGGCCCTGTTAGGATCCAACTAGCGAATCACTCCATTACAGGGAGTCAAGCTCAAGTACAAGGGAATTGAGGAGGGAGGTAGGGGAAGAACAGGAGGTAAGGGAAGAGGGGAGCCGCCGTTGCCGTTTCGTGATCCAAGCCCGGATGACCCGTTCGCTGCTTCTCCTTCAGGTACTTGTAGTCGACAGCAGTTGCTTGTGTATAGCCGGGCCGGCCCATGTACGAGGACGCTGCCAAACCCACGTACGAGTGCGCGTAGGGAAGGTCCCTAACATCCCTCCCTTCTTGAAATGCGGCTTGCCCCCAAGCCGCTATCACGAAGAGTTTGCCAGGATCCCATGGTGCTTGTAAGATTTTTTATCATGTCCGGGTCGCCATGGTAGTTGTCACGGTCGCAACCATGGTTGAGGTGGACTTGGGCGAGCTCGGAGAAGTAGTCGGGGTTGAGGTAGTAGTGGTTATTGCAGATGGATACCCGGTTGAAGTAGGTGTTGTGGTTGTTGGAAACCTTGGTGAAGAAGGCGATGGAGAAGTAGCCGTCATAGTTGAAGCCGAAGTAGTACTTGCGGCGGACCAAGCCTTGCGCGAAGACAGTGGCGAAGGCGATGACGCCGCCACCGAGGATGTAGCCATTGTCATCATAGTTGTGGTCGAAGCTGAGGCGACACTCGTGGACGATGAAGCCTTGCGCGAAGACGACATCGACAGCGATGACACTCCTCCCTTCTTGAAAATGATCTTGATTGTAGCAGGTAGAGAACGTCATACCGCTCATGGCCAGTGCACTAGTGCTGATAGCCATCGCCATTAGAATCCGACTGCGACTATGTTGTGCCATCAGACATGCCAGAAGGGCCAAGATATCACCATAATATTCAGAAGTGTCCTCTGGATACTGTTGCTCGTCACCTGGATCCCAGTGCTGAAGAAGAACACTTACACTGGACAATTGTGCAAACCACCTGTGATCAAATATTTCTTCTTCAGTTCCCATAGGCCATAATTTTTCAAACTGAACATGGGGATGCTGATGATTGTAATCCCAAGAGGCATTGACTGCAAAAGAATTCAGATATGCTCGAAGGTTTTCCACCAGAATATCTGTACATGGAAGTAATGGCCACTCAAGCTGTAACACCATCAATGTGCTACTAGCACTCACGCACAAAGGATGCAGTCCGGGTTTTATTCCATAAGAAATTGTTTCAGTGTACTGCTCCAGATTAATCAGAAGCAACCAAATCCCTTCATGTGAGCGCATTATATAGTCTGGATAAAATTGTATGCCTGTGTAGTTCGCTGCCTCCCTAGAAATAGCTGGAAACAGGTAAGATAACCTGCATGTGCAAGAAGGGTTCCAATGCAATACCTTTCCTGTACCACTGCTAGACTGAAACTTGCTTGTTTAGACAGATTAACATCTATCACACGATCCGGAGGGCGTCCAGACTGCAACTTCGCACCCGGCAAACAACAGAAAGAATCTTCCATGGAATTCGACCGACAATAAGAAATAAGAGGGGAACCCACATTTTTGAATTGCAACCAAACTAGCCGAACACTGAACCCTGAAACTTTATGTGGTTGACGACATGTACCTGAATATGGTTTTTGATGTGCACTTTGCAAGTAACACCAGGGTTTTCTCATGAGATTGGGATCACTAGAACCAGGAGGACCAGACTGAAATTCCACTTTCGGCAACTCTGACCATAGATGCACTGCTTGGCAATTGCTTGAAGATGATGAACATAGTAGTTTCAGGTGCACACTTCGACGACATCTCAAGGATACTGTCAGAGAATTCAGAGTACCAGCAAAATGATGCATCACATAAGGAATTTTCGGCCATGTGTACCTCAATTGCGAGCCTTCGTCAAAGCAATCAAACGACGGCCATGGGCATGGTCTGGACATACAAGAAATGAGATAAGTTGTTTGCATAGCAGATGTTTTTTGATCACCCAGATTCTGGAACTGCCGTTGGGTACCGTGGAAACAACTGAAGGGTTCATCTACGAGAATTAGCTTGCAGCAGTCAACTTGTAGAGGATCGCCATATCCGAGCGACATCTGAACTAGTGTAGATCTGACAAATGGAACTTCATGCGACTGACTACAACCGAAAGGTTCAGGATAGTCTATATCTGAATGGACAGAGAGTTCCTCCAAGGATATATTTCGGAAACCTGCAGAATTATCCAACGCGCAGCACTGCACAGATTGGGTGAAGTGTTTCTCAGTGTTCTGTACTGCTGCACATTTGGTTGCACAATCCAGTCGATATGAAGACTTGACTGATTGAGGGGATACCATTTTTCTGATCAGGGACACAACAAGGCTGAACCCAATTGTACACTCAAGCTGCATCTCCGGATCTGGAAAATAATGGACAGGCTCCTCTCGGGGAACATCTCTGAACATCAACCTAAGTAACCAAGGACTCAAGCAGGGACCTCCATGTGATTGACAATGTATACCTGGATATGGCCCTTCCGGGTAGATTGTGTTTGACAGAGGTGTGAACGACGGCCACGGACATGGCCTGAAGAGGTGTCCCATGTAATTGATCCGCAGATGTACAGGCGGTGGCCATGGTGGATGTTCGAAGGAAGGCGCTTGCAGGTGCTCAGTGGTGGTGTCATATGTCTCATCGACCCTATCGATGGTGGCGATCGGAGGCTGCACCCACTCACTCGTATAGGCGGGAGCTTCTGCCGAGCACTTGGTCGGAGCTGGTTTGGCTGCCATGGCAGCAGTTGTGGCTGCCATGGGAACGCTAGGGATGGTGTCGGTGGTGGTTGCCGCGGAGGAAACAACCTTGGCGGAGAAGTTGCTGATGCCGATGGAGGGTGTTGCCTGCACCGGACTGAGCTGCGTGACCTCCTTGGGGTTGCGGTTGACCACGGGCTCGGGATGGACGGTGGTGGCGCCGTCCTGGAGCTTGTCGACGTGGGCGCCGGTGTCGACCTGCGTCGATGTGCGCCATCTCGGTGCAGGTCGGGGGTGCATCAGGGGCGACCACAAGGATCTCCTGGGCCTTGGCGGTGAAGCAGTAGACGTCGGGGGTGACCGCAACGACAGGGGCGTCGATGGAGAGGCCGCCATCGGAGGCCACGATGGCCGAGCAAAATGGATGAAAGTGTTATAAAGGACATAGAATTTAGACTTAGTGTTATATAGGGAACAAAATAATTTTCGATGTCAAATAGAGAAACAAAATTTAACACAATGTTAAATAAGGAATTCTCTCTATTTTTTACACTTATACACACCTCTATACAACGTTTTTCACTTTTTTGGACCAACATATTATTGCCAGGGTGTCAAATGTTGTTTTTTTGCTTTACAGAAAAAGTATTTTACGAAGCAATAAAAATCATAAAATATCTTCACTGAGATTTTCATAAGGTGGAGAACACCTCGCGCCAAGAACCTGCAAAGACGGGCCATCGGGGCTAACAAGTCGCCAATTCCCCGTGCCCAGGTCTCGGGAAGGCTGCTAGGGCGTGTGGGGCCTACTGGTACCCTTCGGACGCATCTTTGGCCCTCTGTCTATATACCCCCAAAAATGTCAAATCTATTGTCGAAGAACTTTTATGCCGCTACCTCGACTGGGACGAGGCAATCCAATCTATAATCCTTTTCTGGTACTCTGCGGAAGGGAAAAATATATATCCAGAGCCATCTTCATCAACCTTGTTATGTCATGGACCACATTGATGGGCTTCCTCTATCTGCCAAAGCAAAGATGAATGGCTAGAAGCAACGAACAATCCAAAGGTTGTAGGCCACATTCTTTCCTGTAATCGAAGATGACACGTCAATTGGAATCTTGAAGGCCAGCTAACTAAGGGGCAGTGGGTAGCGTTGATGTAGATTCGAGGATGTCACTCCTTCCACAAATTTCAGATGGTAGATGACGCTATAACATTGACCATTGTTTTGGTGTCGAGTGTAGAGGCCAGGGTGAGACAGAGAAGTGGTGGCAGAGCACATGTGTAGCCAGCCCTCAAGGGCAATTAAGGCTCAAGTACGATGCAAATTCTGAAAATGAGTGAAATAGATAATGTGCTCACCAACCTTCACCAGTCTATAAAAGAAACACTACTCTTTGTGGTCCTTCTGTAGCCTTCACGTTATCAAGATAATACTAGCAGCCGAACGAACACATATGGAGTTGAGGATCCCAATCGCCAGAGCAGTGAAAAAAACAATAGGTTGGATCAATGCAATGAATGGAAAAATATGAATGGGAGGCATTTGGAAATACATTATGTTGAAAAATTACATGGGACGTATGGACAGGGCCGTCTCCAGAAATTTGAGGCCCCGGTGCGAATTATAAAATGGGGCCCTAAAATTGAAAAATGATGTGTGTTATAGCCTCATAAATGGCGAAGGAAAACCACTCATAAAAATACTGGTGGACAACAAATGTTTTTCTAGTGTGCCAAAATTTATAGCATTGATTTTTAAAAATATATATGCTCACAAAAAAGGTAATATAAAATGTAATAAACAGAAGTAAGTATAATTTTCTCATACAAACATATAACAAAACTAACGTATGAATATGATGTCAAGAGATACTGCTTACTCTATTATTCACGACCATCATTTTGTAGAGGAAAAGGCGCTGCTATAAATTTATCAAAATTATGGAAGTATTTTTTTGCGCGAAGTAACCTGTTAAAGAAAAACGAATCAATTTGTCTGCCCCCTTTTCCAAAAAAAATCGTCTGCCCATTCTGTTATTCATCTTCTATAGAACATAAAAGTCATGTACTCATGTACACAAAGGAAACACATACGTGCATCCGCAAAAAAAAGGAAAAACATACGCGAATGCACGGTACATCGTGCCTTTTGTGGCGACGTTTTCAGATGCAGCCAATCACCTCTATCGCAGTTTTCTGTTTTTTGTTTTTTTTTCAGTAGAACCCACTATCGCTGTTAATTCCACTCAAAGTCTCCCTACGATCCTGGGCCAGCGCCACATCTTAATCTCCATCAACGTAATGGACTAAAGGCCCAAGGCCCATCTCACTAGAGAATAACGATTCGATTGCTTTCTTCTTGCGGGAGACGAGTTGCAGACCTACCCAGCAGCTCTAATGGCGGCTCCTCTACACATCAGATATATTTTAGAAATACGAATATAGGATCTGGGGGCCCTTACTTTTTGAGGGCCCTGTGCAGTCGCACAGCTCGCACATGCTTATGGACGGCCCTGCGTTTGGATAAGTGTAGTTCAAGTGTTCTGGAGGAGGAAAGGTAGCAACAACATTGAGATAAGCACAGCTGCAATGGAGAGGCTGGTAGGCAGAAATTACATATTTGACCTTGGGGCCAAATCAAATCACGAAGTGACCTGCTTTCGAAAAAACTTCACGCCGGTGACCCTTTCGTGTGGCGCCCGACAGCAATGCGCCGCACCCAACGTTGCAACGTCCATCCCTTAGGCGTCGCACATCCTGTCAACGTGGCAGCCCGGGTCCAGGCGCGGCCCCACAGACAGCAGTGCAGCGCCTATCTCTTGGGCGCTGCACTTTGACTTAAGCCGCATCGGGCGAGCCCCTCCCAGGCAGTTCTTCCCCCTCTCCAGGAAGTTTCTCTTTGTATAGAGAGCGGCGGCGGCGCCCCCTTCGGATCCCCCCCCCCCACACCCCTCTCAGATCTGAAGATTTTAGGCCTGGATTCGATCTCTAATCCCTCCTACTAGGTATACTCCTCCTTTCCCTTTTTTTTTCCTCCGTAAATTCGTTGCAATTTTAGTGATTTGCCCTAGATTAGGTGGAACCTTTGATTTGCTTGGTTTGGATCTTTATTTGTCCAAGATTGGGTGTTGTGATGGAGGATGTGTAGTCATATCCCGTACTATATAATTCTTCTTAGTGAAATCTAGATTGTTTTTTTTAGATATATATGAGATGCCTAGGTTTGTAGATAATTATGAGATGTTGAGTTTTGTAGCTATATCTGAGATGTTGAGTTTTTTAGATATATATTAGATGTTGAGTTTATTTGAAATATGAGATGTTGATTTACTTGAACACATATGACATACAAGATATATATGAGAATTTACAATCATTTTCATTGTGTGAGAAGGAGATGTTGAGATTCTTGTAGATGAATACATATGAGATGTTTAGATGAACACATATGAAATGTTGAGTGTATACCGATATTTGAGATGAACTCATATATGTTTATTGTTTGAACTTTATAAGGATGGTTTGGCTTCTCGACAATGCCATTGACACACAACACCGGGCCTACATGATGCGCGAGAAGGGGCTGGTAATAATGAGTAATCTAAATATTTAGCAGATTTGCCTTTAGTTGAAATTGACATGCCCTAAGATTTGTCATTACTTGTTTTTTGCAGAAGCTTGAACCTCTGAAGATTCGGTATCACGGGGTCTCTGGTCCTGCCATGCCTTACGATGAGCGGTTCACACCGTACATCCAGCAGGCAGGACTACTCCCGTGGATTCAGTTGGTCAGCCGGTCCACACCGAATCTCAACGCTCCACTGGTGTCCGCTCTTGCTAGTCGGTGGAGGCCGGAGACGCACAGTTTCCATCTTCGGACTGGGGTGATGACCGTGACGCTCGAGGATGTCTCGTTGATCGCCGGTCTTGCTATCGACGGGAGGCCTCTCTGTATGAGCACCGATTCTGATGGGTGGCGCCAACAGATGACTGCTCTTATCGGTATGGCTCCTACCGAGGATGAGGCTGATGTAGAGGAGGGAGAAGAGAAGAAGAAGAAGGAAAGGAAAGCAGCCGGAGCTGCTTTCACGTGGATTCAAAGAAACTTTGCTCATTGCCCTGCGGATGCCACTGATAATGTGGTCCAGACACATGCTCGTGTCTATATGTGGTACGTTGTCTCGAGGACTTTGTTTCCTGACTCCACGGGTAAGAACGCTCCATGGATGTGGCTGAAGGCGTTGACCGTCTTCAATAGCAAATGGAGCTGGGGTTCAGCGATTCTTGCCTACTTGTACCGACAGGTAGTTGGTTTGTTTTGTTATCAACTCATTTCTTCATTACCAATGCAACCTTGCTGTCAACTTAACATTGTTTTCTTTCATATGTAGCTGGACGATGCGTGTTGCAGGATCACAGATAGGGCAGGCGTTGGTGGTAATCTGCTTCTACTTTCTGTATGAAGCTGGGAGCGTCTGCCTGTTGGACGCCCGAAGAGCGTCAAGTTTAATCCTTGGGATGAAGATGAAGATGACGACTTACGGCTCCCCACTTGGGCTTATAATGGAGGCGATGAAGCATGCTACAGTGTCATTTCAATATATCAGAAGGAGTTTAAGAGTGGCAACTGCCGGCCCATATGACAATCGGTTCTTGGGGAGTGCCATAGAATGGATCAACCTGATCTGTAGACGTTCATATTTTTTCTGAATACAGATTCACTTCGTTTATTAGTACTCTCTTTGTTTTTTAGAGATAATTTACTACTGTCCATTTGTTGCTGCCACTATATTTTATGCTTGTTCGTGTACAAAGAATGAGGGTTGTATATGTTGTTATCCATGCTGTGCAAATCTATGTTGAAGTAATAATGCACCAGCAATATGTCATTAACTATGCCATTTTCATTGGTTTCACTTTGCAAGTAACAGTTTGCAGCAAAAGACCTCGTGGCAGTACCCGAAACATTCCTAGTTTTATTTGGTAGGAGCAGTATTTTCCATCCATAATTCGTCCTCAATATGCCAGTTGTATGTACAATTACCATACAAAAAAATGTATGTGTGATTACTGTGTTCAACATCACGTATGGTTACTGTGTTCAACTTTTCTGAACAATCAAATTGTATGTTTGTTCAGAAAAGTTGAACACAGTAATCATACGTGATTTGCAAACATACAATTTGATTGTTTAGAAATTCAAATGGCAGGGCAGCCGCAAAAAATAAAACCTGGGCAAGACCGACCGAACATGAATATTAAATTGTTCAATTTAAAGGCTGGACAGCTGCTGCGTGCTTGGATTCAGAATGCAGACCTCATGCCCGGACCTGCTGGTGCCGCCGGCGGTGAGGAGTGCTTGGAGTCCTCCGGCTATGGATGCACGCCCAGTAGGCACCCGTGGCTTCCACCAGAATCATCGGGGCGCCCCTATATCTCGCCTTCAACGGTAGGAACCCTCACTGAGGGGAGGCCAAAATGGGCCAGCCCAGCAGCGCGGGAGGTCACAGCCTCCTTTTTTCTTTTTACGTTTTTTGTTTCGTTTTTCCCTTCAATTTTTTAAATTTTGCTTATAAGAATCTAAATATATATTACATAAAACACTATCCAAATCATTTCGAAAATGTTGACGATGCATTTATTAAATACTAAATATGTATAGACAAAATGTATTTGACGTATACAAAAAATGTATACATATTGTATATAAATTTCTTAATCATGTGTTTAAAAAAATGTTAATCAAGCTTTTAATTTTTTTGAACAAGTATTTGAAAAATATTAAATGTGTATTGAAAAAATGTTGACACATATTACAAAATGAAGAAATGTTAAATTAGTATTTGAAAAAGGGCGACCAAACATTTAAAAAATGTAGAACATTTATAGAAAAATGTTGACCATGTATTGAAACAATGATGATTTTTTTTATCATGTATATAAAAATGTTGAACGAGTATTTGTAAAATGTTGAATAAGCGTTTGAATTTTTTGAAGTATTTCTAAAATGTTGATTAAGCATTTGAAAAATGTTGATTAATCATGTAAAATTTCGAAAAAATAAGGAAGCAGTTATATGTCATTAACTATGCCATTTTCATCAGTTTCACTTTGCCAATTACAGTTTGTCAGCAAAAGACCTCGTGGCACTACCTTAAACTTGCCTTGTTTTATTCTGGGAGGAGCAGTATTTTCCATCCATAATTTGTCCTCAATATATATGCCAATTGTTTGTATGTATATATAATTACCATACACTAATTGTATGTGTAATTACTGTGTTCAACATCATGTATGATTGTTGTGAATATCAATATGCTCTAGATTTTTTCTGAACAACCATACAATTTTATTGTTTTGAAATCAGTGGCAAGTCAGCCGCAAATAAAACGACAGGGGCAGCTTCTGCGTGCAGACATCATGCCCGGAGCCGCTGGTGTCTCCTGCGGCGAGGAGGGCTCGCGTCCTCCGGCTATCAGTACACGCCCAGTCTACCGGTAGGCGCCCGTGGCTCCTCCCAGAATCACCGCGTCTTCGCGTCTGTTGGTCGGCGAAAGCGGCGGCGCTCGTCGACCGGGCCTTGTACATGTTTCATATGGGCTAGCCAAGCAAAGAAAACCCACGAGGATAACTGGGCCGATGCTGTAGACCCAAGTTGCCGCAGTACAACTGAGCCTTCCGTTGTAGAAAAAAAGCATTATTGTTAAGTTCTGGATTTGCACAAATTTAAAGTGATTCCCCTAAAAAAACTTAAAGTTGATGCAGCCTAATGAACGTTCTCCTCTGCTGTAGCTTTGGTGACTGAGTAAGGTTGATTTATTAGAAAGATGTTCCTGCTGAGCCCCGCTGTGCAGCTGCAGCACACACTTGTAATTCAGACTTTCAGAGTTTACATTGCCACACATAGATATAAGAACTCACTTATATATTTGGTCAGAGTGTTGTGATTGTGAATTAAGTCTCGCCTTTTCATCCGTGGGGCGCAACGGATCCAAGGTCTAACAATGGTTATTAATTCCAGCTTGAGAGTAAGACGAGAACAAATTTACCGTGCACTAGACAGATAGATCCAAGACTTGGCCACTCTTTACAGCGTATGGTTAACGGACGAGTCAAATAAGATCAAGTGGCTAACAGGCGGCCTATCAGACACCATCTGACCTTACCCACCACTGTGCATATCTAAATCATGTATGATCAAGTTGAGTGCTCCAATTATCAATTGGGGTATTGGTTTGAGCAATAGATGTCCCGTCACCCTTTTTGTAATGGTTATTATTAATTTTTTTTGCGGGGGACTATAATGGTTATTAATTAACTAATCAATACAAATGGTTGCAGTTGACTGTATAAAATATAAAGACTTGAGCAGAGAACGCACTTAGTCATTTGCTAAACAAGACCCGGCCGGGCTGTGTTGATCGAGTCTTCGATTAGAAATTCAGGCCGCCTGTAATAATCATCATGATGTTGGCTATAGCTTGCTGGCAATGGCAATAATTGACCTGCCAAACGATAAAGTTATCTTGTGTTACGAATCATCATGATGTCGACATCTCTTAATTGCTTGTTGAGATCTCTATTCCTAATGGATAAATTGGTGAATCATCTCTGCGGTTTTTTTTCGCTGGTTTTTTTTCGTCTCTCCTCCCATCACCCCCTCCCACCCTGGTCCGCAGTTTATTTTCGTTGGTTTTTTCTCGTCTCTCCTCCCACCACCCCCTCCCACCCTGATCCATCGGTTTATTTTTCTCTCCACTCTTTATTACAACCAGAACTTTCCTAACGTATAAGAAATCACGGATCTAACTTCCTTAAATTATGCAAATCAATCGATTCCTTTTATTGGTTCAATTTGTCTTAGGAAACAAATAACAGATTTTCAGGAAACAAATAATACATTTTAATCTAACTTTCCTAACTTATCTAAATTAATCGATTTCTCTTACTAGTGAAATTTGTTTTAGGAAACAAATAACAGACACGTCACAACTTTCCTCCCAATAAATAGTTTTTTAACATTTGCAAACTTTCCTAATCAGACACGTCACAAACGGGCAGGTACTGATATCACGTTACCAAACAATAAAACACCATTTGCATAGAAATCAGTTCAAAAATCCTAACTTTCCTAAATTTTTACCTTAACAACCAATATTTCCTATGTTTTTCACCTATTGAAGGAAATCGCCCCTCCATCGATATTAGCATTTTTTTGAACTGAGATCTTCGGGTTATGATTTTTTTTGCGATTCTTTCCAATTGTGACCTCTCCTTCCACTCCGGCTCCTTCTCGCATAAACACCTCCACCACAGCCAGGTGACACCGCCCCAGACCTCCTGCCTCTCCACACCTTCTCCGCTACCTCCTTCTCGTACTCCATTAACAATCCCTCCGCCACATTTTTCCACGGCGGTGTCGAGGGCATGGCGCAGCAGCGTACCAGCGGTGGAGCAGCGCATAGCAGCAGGAAGCAACATGCAGCAGGCGAGGCGAGCGGCCGACGGTGGAGGGCAGAGATGCGGCCGGCGTGGCTGAGGGGGCGGCCGACAGAAGATGGCCACGACTGGAGGCGACGCGAGGCAAGGGCGTGACAGCGGGGCGAGCGAAGGGATAGGCGGCAGCAGATGGGGCGAGCGCAGCCAGCGAGAGTGTGGCGCGCGGCCAGGGTGTGTGTCGCGTGGAGCACAGTGGTGCGGTGGTTGCGGCGAGCGCGACGGCAGCGGTGGGCGCGACCGACGCGGTGTAGCACGGGCGTGGGCATGGAGAGGGAGTGGCCCCGCGGGCGTGGAAGAAGAGCGGCAGGCTCGGGCATGGGCGTGCATAGGAGCGGGCGTGTGCCACGGGGTCAATCCGAGGAGCTTGGTGGCTACCCCTGCAATGGCCATGGCGGACGGCGGTTCTCGGCCACAGCAAAATACTTAACGAGAGCAAACGAGTGGGGAAATAGGGGAAAGGCAAGAGGAGATCATGGTGGTGTCAATGGCGCCCTAGGGGAAGACATGGGAGCTCCGGCCGGCGCGGATCGAACGGCAATGTCGCGGTGGCCCAAGGTTGAGGAAGACGGTAGCGACGTCAATGAGGGGGTGCTGGACTTGATCTCGTTGGCGCAGACAAAGTAGCGAACGTGTTTGGAGCTCCTCAACAAGCTCCTAGCCCGCAGGGAGGGCAGTGGCCATGTGGACGGGGTCGGTCATGGTGGCCGTGGCTTCCGACTTCGTCCAGATTGACGGGATCGAGCGAGCAAGGAGGAGAAGTGGATTTGGGAGGGGGCATCGAGGAGGAGTGAGGCCATCGGGGCAGGGAAGGAAGGGCGTCACCCTTATCCATTCCCCTTCAATGCCAGCGAGGTGGTCGGGCGGGAGCCCGGCTCTGTAACATCCCAAATTTCCAATTTGGTATGTTATACATAGATCATCATTGCATATCATGTTTTATTGCATTTTGACAAATCCTCGCTAAATCCTAAGCAACTCAAGGACCCTCGGAGAGAGTTGGGGATTATCTCGAATTTTCATATTTGAATTTTTCAAACGAGGATTGGGATTTTAATTATTTTTCTCTCCGGAAAAATATTTCATTCTTGAAATAAACGAGAGGAGAAAATATGACTTCTCCAAAATATTGAAATACTGGAGGAAAAATGTTAAAATCATTATTTGAATTTATTTGGATTTTATTTGTAATTTTTTTTGCATTTAAAAATATGCATGTTTTCAAAATATTTATTTTTGATTTTAAAAAATGTTCACCCTATTCTAGATTTTTTAACTAGACGGGAAAAATTTATTTCATATTTTTCTGATTTTTATTTATTTTTCTACGCATTTTTCTTCGCGGACTTTAGAAAAAAAACGCGCCCGCGCCGACTGAGCCAAAGGCCCAGCCGACGGCCCGCCTCGCCGGTTTCCTCTTCCCGCACGCCGCCGGAGTCCGGCCGAGCCACGACGCCGCCGCCGCCTCGGTTGCCCCTCCCCCAAGCCGCCCTCGCCATCCCCCCTCCATATATATAGCCCCCCCCTCGCCTCTCCCCGAACGCCGCCGCCCGCCGCGCCGCCGCCGCCCGCACGCGCCGCCGCCGCTCGCCGAGCCCCGCGCCGCCGTCGCTCGCCGCCCCGCCGCCGCCCCTCGCCCGCCGAGCCCCGAGCCCCGCACCCCGCCCCGCCGGAGCCCCTCGCCGGAGTAGCCCCGACGAGGTACTGCCTCACTGCCGTTTTGCGTTGACCGGTTTTTTGTTTAAAAAAAACCCTTCGTTTTAATAAAAAAAACCCTAGATCGGTTTTTTTTTCGGTTTTCTTATTTTACGAGCGTTCACCGAACCGTTCGTTTTAACGAACGCGTTCGTCGGTTTTTCTCTGTTAACGAACATCCGTTCTTTAACCGTTCGTCCGTCTTTCTTTTTCGGCGGATTTTCTCGTTATTTTCTCAGATTCGATTTTTGATCGAATCTTCGTTTCTGTTTAACTTCTCGCTCGTTTATCGGAATCAGGTGATTCAAGCGCCTCGAGTTTCGTCTCGAAATTCTCTTTCCGTTTAACCTACTCAAACAAGTTTTTGCTACAGTAAAATTTGACCTAGATCCAGATTAGCAAACGAAGTTTCTTTCTTTCGCCGTTTGACTTTCGTTGTTTCTTTCGAGTTGATTCTTTTTGCAAACCGGAGTTCTTAAGTTGAACTTTCTGGTTCGATCTTTCATTCGAGTTTTACCTATGCATTAGTTGAGTACTGATTGTATGTCCGTTTGTTTGCGATAGAGTACCCGGAGTGTGCCGCTTGTTACTTCGAATCGCTTGGTTTTGCGGATCATCAGCAAGGCAAGTACACTACAACAAAAACTGCCAGTAGAGACGTCGAATTTCATACCTAGGGACGTGTTATTTCACCTCTAGGCAACTGTAGAGTCGTTTTAGTAAAGCGTCTTTGGAGCGTCTTCCCACGGACTGTCTCAAACCATGTAGACACGCTTGTGAAGCGTCTTTAGATGACATGGGACGCTATATAGAAACGTTCAACATCGTGTCTACACAGGTAGAGGCGTTATGATAGACACGCTCATATCACGTCTCTACTCACATAGACACGTTTCATTTGTGTCTCAATACCATTGAGGCGCTTCTATAAATACATTAATCATGGGCTCGATACTTATACACGTTAGAGACGCTATATTTATCTTTAAATATACATAAGCGACTCGATACAAATGGAATATTTTACTTTAAATATGGTTTGATTTATTTTGAATTTGTATTTCATCATTTCAAATGATCATTTTATCATGACATAGCCGCACATGCAGATTAATCAAATAATATCATCATATGAAGGCATGATTCCACGTCATAGATTGCATTTGCAAACTTCACGTTATCAAAATTGAGAAGCTGAGTTCCCCTCCAAAAAAAAGGCAAGCTGAGTGGAATAATCAGCCCGAACAGATAATTACACCAAAGTTCACAACTGAATATTAACAGATATTCATACAGAACATGCAAATAAATAATAAAATATCCTATAGTCTAGAACTATAGTTCTCAATTAAGCTAAAATATAACATAAGCCACATACTTGTTCATTCACAGACTGGTCCATCAACTGATCCTGGCTCCTTCAGTGCACTTCCTTTTCAAATCCTCAACTACCCAATTACTCATGGCTCCCTTAATGCACTCTCTTTTCAAATCCTCAACCACCCTGAAAATGAAAATGAACAATGTTTTAGGCAAGTGCAAGATAAGATGTTCCTTGATAAATTATAAGAAGTCTATCATACAAATGCTTTGTTTTGAATGGTTGGCTTAGTTTTTTGTACCTAAAAGCCACAAAGATTTTGATAACTAAAGTATCTTAACTGTGGATATTGGAGCACACTCGATGCTTGTATGGAAACATACTTACATGTGAGCAAGGCCAAGCAAAAACATAACAAACATCTCCTACTGTTTAGAATTTTTCATATGGTCTAACTAGTTCACATCACCTAGATTTGTAGAGCCACAGACAAAGACTGCACCATACTGCTCTCCAAGCATGTCTCCTTCAACCACATATGTTCTATCTTTACCCCCTAAAATTGCATTGGTCACGGGTTTGTTTTAGCTTCTCAAATTGATTGAAAAGAACATGACTTCAGTTTTATCCCATTTTTGCAAGAAATGAAACATTTGTTATTCATAAAACTGGGAAGATTTCACTTTACGCAAAGAAGGACAATTTCATAGAGAATTAGACCAACCATAATTATACAACTGTTTGGATACCTAGCATATATGTACCTGCTTAGTGACTTGGTGAAGACCACCTAACTTGGCTGCATTGCTATTTTCAGTATGAGCATTCTGCAATTAAATAAGAAGAGGTGTGAATGGAGACACATAATCAGCTCAAGAATGATAATTTCCAGGAGTTCCGATATCATGTACTAGGAATGCACTAAGTAGCCTTATTCTACACATACTTTTGGTCTGATTACATTAAGGTTTTGTTACAACATAATAATTTATTTTGAAAGCTAAACATGCATGCATGATGCAAACAAATGAATTACTCGTCATGTAAACTAGAAGTGTATCCATGTTTTGCTGTGCCGGCCAATAGTGCTGAGTGATCTTGCGACGTTGTTTCCATCATATATTCATTGTACTATAATGTAAATAAATGCTAAACATGCCAGGCCCGGAACAATTTAAGTTCATTTATGTGATTATAAATTATCAAATGTAACAGTGACCGTAAATCAATGGATTATGACATGTTTAATCATAGAATATCATTTGCTAGCCAACATTTGGAAGTTAAAAAAAACATTAATCATGAGCCAAATAAACAAGGAAGTGGACTTCATGAATTTTTTTCATCAAACTGCGTGAGCAAAATAGCTTGTCATGTAACCTTACACCTCCAGTCCATGATTCCTTTGAAATGTTCTCCCCTGAAATGGACAAAGAGATAGTAAATGATCTGCATGCTTTATCAAAGGTAACACCTGTTGGGCCTGAAAAACATGACCATTTTTCGGTGTCAAGAATGGCAACATCATTCGACATTTATGTTTCTCCTTAGAGATAGCAAGGCTAGTAGGACGTTGAAGTAGCTAAATAATGGACGGTGAATGAAATCAAATCCTGCGCTATAGGCAGAATTAAACTACGAGATAATATTATCAATGGCAAATGATAACCATTATTAGATAAGAACTGCCAGATAGCAGAAATAAGAAAATCCTCTTTGCAAACAGGAGAAGCAGAGCCAAATCAGCAGAGTAACACCTATGTAACTCTGTTATACTTCTGAATATATATAGTGAGCATTTCATCAAGGAAATAATTAGCATATTAGAATATTATAACTGATATAGTTGGTTTCCAACTATCAAATATTTTCTCCCGATCTTTTTTTTCCTGAACTAGATGTACTATTCATGCAATCATTCTCATAACAAAAGATACATTATTGTTCTATTCTCTAATTCACTAAGGTAATAAAGAAACTTCAAGTAAAATATGTTCTGTGATCTTTTATTTTTTTATTTTCCGGGTGAAACGTAACATGCTATGTGATTGTTGAATACACGGATGCAATCAAAACATGGATGCGCCATTTTTGTGTCCCCTGTCTATCGGAGTTTACTTGGTTGTGTGATGTGAAAATTCTGAACATGTTATCAGTTTTCTACTAACTTCGAATCTTAATTCCATTTGTTTGAATGCAGGGGCACAGGTGCGGCTGTGGGCTGTGGCTAGACCAATTTGTACTACTTGCCAGAAAGCAGCAACTACAAACAGAGAAGGAAGGCGGCTAGACAGACCTGTATGATGGCATCACTTGAGATCAAGTGGAGTGAGTCCAATAAATAGCACCCGGGCATGAAACGTCAGAGGTGGAATCGTGCGCTGGTAGCTCCAAGGCAACAACGCCGATGGTCACCAATCCCCACCTGATGTCTAGAGTTTTGCCACGAGGGCCACGCGCGAGGACGGATGGCAAAATGGTGACAAGGAGCGGAGCCAAAGGTGGTCGCCGGCGCCCGGCGCCAACACTGCCGCCTTGCAAAGCCGTCATTGACACGCAACAGGTTGTACGCCAGACACGACGAGCGCCGTCCAGGCTGGTAGTTTTTCATCTCTCCCCACGATCTGTAAACAACAAGCAACCCAACCGAGAAGCAATCAAACCGAGCGAACATGCAAACTGTATGTACGCCCAATGTTCAGAAGATTTTTCTATTGATGTGACTCCTACCAGGCTACCACGGACCAGAGCACCTTCAGTTTGCAGAGTTGAACAACTAAAATTTAAGCGATTAAGCAGGAAATCAATTTACTACATAAGTATGAGATACTAGAAGAATTTGAAGATTTTCAGTACCATAGCTTGAGCGATCAGATCACAGCGGGCAGGGGAACGACGAATCTGGGGTGGCTATCCTAGGCGACACAGATGTACTTCCGTGCTTGCTCTGCATATTCCACCTATAGGTTGAAGACGAAGTTATACGTCGCAGCAGATGCTTCCTCCGATCTGCCGCCCAATCACCGCCGCCCCCGCCCCCGGGGCAACCGCCGACCGGTCTCTGTCCCCCAACCTCCGCCGCATCCAATCGCTCGCCGCCCACCGAGTCTCCCTCAGTCCGCCACCAAGCGAATCGATCGCCGCTCCTGTGTGGAGGCGATGCACATCACCGGCCAGGGAGGGATCCCATTAGATGAATTTGGTGGTTGAAGGAGATAAGTGGGGAGATGGCGGCGTGGGTGAGAGAGAATATACACGGGGAGATATTTTCTGGCAGCAAAAGAAAAATAGGAGCGCCAAGGGCCAAAATAATTTCCTCCAAACGAAATGCAGGAAAACATAATTGTAATCATTTAGGAAAATGACAATTTATTTCCATTACGTACTGATATAATTTTCGTGTTGTAGATATTGTTATATTTTTCTAAAACATGGTCAAACATACATTTGTTTGACTTTTGGAAAAACAAATACACCTCAAATAAAGGAACGAATGGGCCGGTGGTCATACACTTGCTCTGTTATTATTTTTGCACATATGCCATTAAGAAGCACACATCAGGGCCCGCGTCGCTCCACACAGCGATGAACTAGCCACCACAAATAACCGCCTCCTCCATCGTCTTCCCCCCTCACCGCTGCCGTGGTGCGCCGCCGGAAAAAGCTTGTGTGGCAGCGGCAGCGGAGGGCTTCTTCTTGAGGGAGCAGGCGTCCCCGGAAGCGGTGTGACTCTTCGAACCTGTAAGCTCGAAAACCAGGTCACACTAGTGCCGGGTCTCATCATGGGGAATAACCCCAACATTAGCCCATAGTTTAGCTTGGATTTATCAGACGATGGTGGCGTCTTAGTGTCACATCCCCCTCCCATGGGGCTTTTTCTTTGGAGTTGGATATTGGCGAGCGGGGTCAGTGGAAGACGCCGGTGTTGGCGTCGAGACTTTCTCTGGCAACGATGATGAGGGGAGCAATATCAAAGACGTGGCAATGGTTGGGGCGTAGTCGGCTCTTCTCCGACGGCTTGTTTGTTCCTGTGGAGTCGAAGTTGTGATGGTGGGGTCTCGATGGCATACGATGACGGAATCAGGTGGTTCGTTCAACGGTCTTATGCGGCACTAGTTGTGCCTAGTTCTTCTTCATGATTCTCCGTGAGCATCGGAGTTGCGATGTCTAGTCATAGGCGACTAAGTTCTGGTGCAGATCTTCATACATCTTCACACGACCTGTACAATGTGGATTGGGTCGACGATCACCTACGGCGGATTTGAAGATTTGCTCAGAGTTCAGGAATGGCGAGGACGCCTCTAGGAGAATAGTGATGATGAGGACACATACGTGTTGTCTCAACGAGTCTCTCTTTGGAGTAGTGTGGGGTGGGGTATCTTTTGTGTGTCGCTCAACGATTGTGTTTGCTTTTCCCGGTTCTTCATAATTAACCGGACTATTTTGTTCTCGCTTGGTTTTCTCCAATTAACTGAGCAACTTTTTTTAATGAATGCGGGAATCCTATCGTCTCAAGAAAAAATTTATTTATTGCTCACATATTGTCAGTGATTGTTTTCTAAAGAAAAACAATAATTATATCAAAATATAATTATAATGTTCCGATGTACAATGTCGACCATAAAGAGGAAGGGCATGGTGGCACAATGAGCTCACTAAAATTGAGGCGACTTGGTGTGAGCACGGTGATGAACACGAGACAAACGGCTACATGGAATAAAGTTTTGTTTCTTCTTGTGCTAGAAGAGAGCACATCCATCCCACGGGTACCCATGCGTGGTGTGTGGGTTTGCACACGTAACAACTACCTAAAATTTTGAAAAAGTTTTGTGTCTTCTTCTTATTTTCTTATATTTATTTTTATTTTACTTTTTTTTTCTATTTCATTTTCCACTTCTTTTTCATTAATTCAACAATATTTAGAATTTGTTTTTTTATAACTCTTTCCAAACTGTTCCTGGAATTCAAAATTTCATTCACGTTTTCCAAAAAAATAAATTAAATGCTCACATTTTCAAAACCAAAAAAATCAGAATTTCATATTTTCTTCACAATATTCAATAAATGTTCGAAAATATAAAAAATGATTGGCATTTTTTAAATTTTGTTCATGTTTTCAAAACTTGTACCCTTTTAAATTAAATGTTCACTTTTTAAAAAATTCGACATTTAAAAAATTGCTCTTGTTTTAAGGAATAGAATATTCAAAAAGTGTTTGCATTTTAATGTTTTGGGGGGATTTCAAAATTTATTTATGTTTTTCAAAAAATGTCAGATTTTCAGTTCACGTTTTTTAATAAAACTAGAATTTTAAACGAAATTTGCTTTCTTTAATATATGAGATTTAATTTTTTTGGCAGTTTTCGAAAATAATCAGAAATGTTTCCGAATCTCGACGCTGCAGTGTGTTATTAAATATTTTGCACTTGGTAACATTCACCAAGAGTTATCTGTTCCATTGGCAAGCAGCGGAGTCCAGCTGTGCTAGGTTTTGAGTTCAAGTTCGCTAGGTCACTCCTTTTTTGGGATTTATAGGTCGCGCGTTAAACAAAATCGCATTGCGCCTGGTGGGCCGGCCCAGTAGTCTTAACCATGTGCGTCACACAGATCCTGGCTTTGAGAAGGTTCAAGCTCCGGTTTTAAGGTTCCTGAACAATTTTGTCTGGTTTTCTCTTTTTGTTTGATTTTTCGTATTTTTCCTTTTTAGATTTTTCGTTTATTTTTTCCTTTTTTCTTTTCAATTTTTTGTTCCATTTTTACTTTCCTTTTTTCTTTTTATTTTTCAAGTTGACTTTCTTTTTAATATTTCTTTCGAAAGGTTCAAATTTTGTTAAAATTTTGTTCAGGTTTTTCAAAAAATACTCGGTTATCAAAAAATGTAGAGGAATTTTAAAAATATGTTCCTATCTTTAAACTTTGTCCACAAGTTGAGAAAATGTTCAGGATCTCTAAAATGTGTTTCTCTATTTTTATTTTTATTGTTCAGAAGGTGAATTCAAATTTGGTCAAAAACTAAAAAAAATGTCCGCATTTCAGAAAATATCCAAGAATATCAAAAAATGTGCATGATTTTAAATTTCTGTTCGAATTTCATGAAATGTTGCATTTTCCGGGATTACGAATTTTGGTCAGAAATTGAAAATTGTCCGCGTTTCAGAAAATGTTCAGGAACTTTAGAAAATGTTCTCAATTTCAAATCATTTGGAATTTCATGAAATGTTCCATTTTAAATTTTTTGTTCAGAAATTCAAAAACAAAATTGCGGTTTGAAATTTTTGCTCCAAATATCATGAAATGTTCCACTTTTCAAATATTTCTTAAAAATTTCAAAAAAAATCGTGGTTTCAACAGCTGTTAAAAATTTCATAATTTGTTCACAAATTAAAAAAAATGGTTTATGTTTTTAAAGCAATATTTTCCATTCAAATTTTCTGCCTTTTCAAAAAAAGTTGTTCACATATTCAAAAAATGTTCTTATCTCCGGGTTTTTTTCAGGAATTGAAGACATGTTGGTACTTTTTCAGAATATACATTAAGAAAAGTTCACCCCAGAGACTAATTCAGATTCGCTACAATAGCTACTTTCGGTTCGCTACAGTACTAGTTCCGGTTCGCTACAGTACACCATTCCGGTTCTACATCGATGTTTAGTTCTTTAAGATCTGCACTGCCTTATTAACAATAATATTGGTTAGCTGGATTCCCTCAAAAAAAATTGGTTAGCTAGATTGGCTTGGAGCGCGTTATAGTACATAGTTGGTCTCCCGTTCGAATCCTGGGTCGCGCACGTTTCCTTTTTCTGCTCTCTTTCGTCACGCGGTAAGAACTCGATGGGCTTGCCCAGTCAGGCTCCCTCTCTGTGCGTCACGCTGACAATTTGACGCAAACGGCGTCAAATAGGGGCTCCTAGGTCTGGGAGGTGCGCGCGAAGAGATTTTTGTTCCGTGTTTCAACCCAAAAAAACTGAGTTTTGTCAAGAGATTTCGGTTTCATTTGTTGGCAGAGATGGGCAGGTTGTTTCCGGTTAGTGTTTTGTCAATTTTATTAGTTTGATTTTATTTACAACCTACCATTACAAGATTACATGTTATCACTCTTAGAAAAGATTATGGATTATTGTTAAATTCTTCTCTAAGCCATAGCGTCGTCTTTTAAAACGTCTCAAAAATCGTGGCTACATATCTACACATGAAAATAATAATGAATGTGATGTACCTCTAAAGGTGAAATTTGTGACGCTATGCACATCGTCCTAAAAAGCGTCTCTACATAATAGGTACTTCCTAATGTAGAGACGAATATAAAAGCGTCTTAGAAAAAGCGTACCTACTGACATGTTTTGTTGTAGTGGTAACACTTTGATCATACCCCGTTCATACCCAGTTTTTATTGCATTAAATCTATTTCCTCAAACACATTGCATGGTTAGGATCTAATAAACTGTGGGTATTGGGAAGTAGTTGAGGTAGTACCTATTACCTGTTTTATTATCAAACCCTTGGGAGTTACTTCTACGTTGCTTTTATTATTGCCATGCTATGCTCGTAGACGTGGATTGGGTTTGAGTGATATCCATGACAGATGTGAGATTGTTAATAATGGTTCAACTTAAGGTGGCAACTAAAACTCACATTTGGGTGGATTGAGGCACCTGGAGAACCCAGTGTTGTCTGTTTGTATAAGGACCGCCACCCAGGCTCAAAGGGATCATAAGATTATTCATGCTATAAACTTCCGTGTGCAGCCGCAAGCTATTATGGGCTCTAGCATAGCTGAGTAGGTTACAGGATGTCTTGAAGAGGTGGACTAGCAGATGTAGGGGAAAGTAGGTGTACCGGTCCATCCAGAGTAGAGAGTGATTGTTTCTGAAAGACTGTGTCTCGGTCATCCGTTTCTCAAACATCATGCAGTGCGAGAATCAAGCGGAGGCGATCGAGTCTTGTGGGAAAAGTGCACAAACCTCTGCAGAGTGTACAAACTGATCATGATTAGCCGTGTCCCCGGTTATGGACAACTTGAGTATCTAGTACCTGGATTATCATTTGAATCTCATCACCGTGATACTATTAATTAATTTTGTTGGGTTAATGATGACACTTAATTGGGATTGAGTTGGAGGTACCTTCTCAATGTTTCAACCACCATGATAGTTAAAAAAAATTTATTCCTCTTGCAGTAGGGAAAAACTGGCTTTTCGCAAAAACATTGTAACCATAGAGCTTTCCACCAGCCATATATGCATGTAGTATAGCATTATCATTGTTCATTGCTCTCTATGTGTTACTTTGCCAGCATATTCTATGTGCTGACCCGTTTTCGGGCTGCAACGTTTCATGTTGCAGACTTTTCAGACGACGAGTAAGGTGCCTTAGGTCGTGGTCTTATACTCAGTGATGCCGCTGGAGTTGATGGACTCACTTATCTTCCAAGTCTTCCGCTGTTATCGTTATTAGATGGCCTTAAGCCATGTTTATCATACTTAGTCTCTTTGGAGATATTCGATGTAATAAGTGTGTGATTGCTACTCTGTTATAAATCCTCCATTTGTACTGTGCGTGTCAGCATTACTGATCCAGGGATGACACTGGTGCACAGAAGCACAGGCCATTTGAGGTCTGGTCGCTACAAAGTTGGTATCAGAGCACACGCTGACTATAGGACACGACCACTAAGTTTAAGCCCTAGAAAGCTTCTCTCTTCACATTTCTGACTCCTCTCCACTTTCTACTCTTTTAGGAATGGCGAATGCAAGGAGCAAGTTCATGCAACCAGATGAAGACACGCCGTTTGGACGACATTTGAAGGATATCACCAAGTACTTGAACATAGGAATACCAAGCGTCACCGGAACCTACAACGCCACATTTCCTGAAGAGGAGAGCTGGAAGATTCAAGTTATCATTCCAGGAAGGACATTTGCGCCAATTACGGAACCCATAAGATTGGTTTTCGAAGCACCAACTTGGAGTTTAGGGAAGAGCATGGCCGCACACATCGCCATGGGACGCATTGGAGAAGTCTACCACCAGGAGCTTAAGGATACGATTTATCAAATTTGTGGACGTCGAGACGCGCAATGGGAGATGATCAAGACCAAGAAGGATGGATCAATTGCAGCTTTCATCCAGGAGCAGAACCAACATATTCGTCGCCAGGAGAACCAGATGTGCACGGACAAGGAAGAACTAAAGAAGGCATTTACGAAGATCAAGGAACTCCAAGAAGAACTCAAGACTACACGCGAAGATTATTTGGAGGAAATCAACGCGCTTGTCGGGAAGATTGACGACCTGGAGAAGAAGATTGGAGCATCCGTGGGAAATCCAATACCAGAAGCAGAAGTCGACGAATGCACTTGTCCGGATAACTACATCATCATCGACGACACCGACTCGGAACCAAGTGAAGACGAATGGATTGATGAAGCTGGAGCAGACGTCATGGAGTCTTCAACGGATCAGAATTTTTAGTAGACCACCATACCAGTAGTAGTTTTACCTCCATTCAGTAGTATAGTTCAAGCACTTTGTAACGCTAGATAGATCGATTGTTTTGCCTTGTTTGGATTGATTGAGTGATATTGATTGAATTTGCCTCATAAGCATATGGGTAGTGTTTTCTCTCTAGATCTCATTATATTCTTAATTCTCATCTTTTCTAAACCCATCAGATGCCTCCGAGACGCGACCCCGGATTTGTTTTCCCGCCAGAGATCACCCAGTTAATTCAGCAACAGAATGCCCTGATGCAAGTATTAGTTCAGAACCAAGGCAACAACAACAACAACAACCCACCGCCACCACCACCTGTTGATCACTTAGCCCGTTTCCTAAGGTTAAATCCGCCGGTGTTTTCCAGTAGCACCGAGCCGATTGTTGCAGATGATTGGCTCCGCAAAGTTGGAAGGGAGTTGACCACTGCAGGATGCACAGACGCGGAAAGAGTGCGTTTTGCCGCACATCAGCTTGATGGACCCGCAGCATCATGGTGGGAGAATTACACAGCCACGCACCCTATTGACACTGTCACATGGGACCAGTTTCAGCAAGCTTTCCGTACAGCTCATGTTTCAGCAGGAGCTATGGCTATGAAGAAGCGTGAGTTTCGTAACCTACGCCAAGGAGGACGCACCGTAGGCCAGTACGTGGAGGAATTCAGTAAGTTAGCACGTTATGCACCAGATGACGTTGCTACAGATGCTGCCAAGCAGGAGAAGTTTCTGGAAGGATTGAATGATGAGCTGAGTATGCAGTTGATGGTAGCAACTTTCAACAACTACCAGGAGCTGGTAGATAGAGCTCTCATGATTGAAGGGAAGCAACAGCAGATTGAAAACCGTAAGAGGAAGTATGGACAAGGGAAGTACAACTCAGGAGCCCAGCAGAAGCCCCGTTTTACCCCGAAGCCGGGAGGACAGTTTCAGCATACCCATGGAGGAGGTAGTTCGCACAACCATAATGGCTCCAAGAATGGTAATGGGAATGGAGGAAACGGACAGAACCGCACCAACCCATCTACCCCAACCAAGAGAGATCTAAGTCACATTACTTGCTTCAAGTGCCAGAAGACGGGACATTATGCTACCGATTGTCCCGAAGCCCAAAATGGAAATGGCAATGGAAGCTCTGGGAAGAAGCCGAACCCGTTCAACAAAGGACATGTGAACCACGTGAGCGTGGAGGAGGTTGAAGCTCAGCCTGATGCAGTAATAGGTAAGTTTTTGGTTAAGTCATTTACTGCAACTGTTCTTTTCGATACTGGTGCATCGCATTCATACATATCAAGGGGATTTGTGAATAAGTTTAAGATGTCCACCCAAGTTCTCAAAACCCCTATGTTAGTAACCTCGCCAGGAGCAGAGTATATGGCCACCCAAGGATGTTTTCAGATACCATTAGCCATTGGTAGGCATGTTTTCCCCTCAGACCTCATTGTTTTGGAATCGCAAGGTTTGGATGTGATTTTGGGAATGGATTGGCTATCGTTGTATGGAGGAAACATCGATCGTGCCAGCAAGACGATTTTGCTTACCACCCCGGAAGGAAAAAGGATCAAGTATGTATCCAGGCATATGCCGAAGAGGACTCAAGTGAATTCTTTATCAAGAGTTGTACAGGAGGAAGTACCAGTGGTGAAGGATTATCCGGACGTATTTCCAGAAGAGTTGCCAGGCATGCCACCGGATAGAGACATTGAGTTTTTGATTGAACTTTTGCCAGGCACCGGGCCAATATCTAAGAGACCGTACAGGATGCCCGCTAAGGATTTGGAGGAAATTAAGAAGCAGATCAAGGAGTTACTGGATAAAGGCTATATTCGCCCAAGTTCGTCACCTTGGGGATCACCAGTACTTCTAGTGGAAAAGAAAGATGGATCACTAAGGATGGTTGTTGATTACCGAGGATTGAACGAAGTGACCATCAAAAACAAGTACCCACTGCCAATGATAAATGATTTGTTTGACCGCCTGCAAGGAGCTAAAGTATTTTCCAAGATCGATCTACGATCAGGATACCATCAGTTAAAGATTCGAGAGCAGGATATACCCAAGACGACATTTACCACCATATATGGATTGTATGAGTATACCGTTATGTCATTTGGACTGACTAATGCACCTGCTTATTTCATGAACCTGATGAACAAAGTATTCATGGAGTTTTTGGATAAGTTTGTCGTGGTATTCATTGACGATATTCTAGTCTTTTCCAAGGATGAGGAAGAGCATGAGGAGCATTTGCGATTGGTACTTGAGAAGCTCAGAGAACATCAGTTATATGCCAAGTTCAGCAAATGTGAGTTTTGGTTGAAGGAAGTTGGATTCCTTGGACATGTTATTTCTGGAGAAGGAATAGCAGTAGACCCTGCCAAGGTTGACACAGTGACCAGTTGGGAATCACCCACGACAGTTGGAGAAATCCGGAGTTTTCTTGGACTTGCAGGATACTACCGGAGATTCATCAAGAATTTCTCGAAGATTGCTAAGCCCATGACTGAGCTATTGAAGAAGGACACCAAATTCAATTGGACTGAGGAATGTGAAGCTAGTTTCCAAGAGTTGAAGAAACGATTGGTTACCTCACCAGTGTTAATTCTGCCAGATCAACGCAAGGATTACGAAGTTTATTGCGACGCTTCTCGTCGAGGACTTGGAGCAGTGCTTATGCAGGAAGGAAGAGTTGTTTCGTATGCTTCACGACAACTTAAACCCCATGAGAAGAATTATGCTACACATGATTTGGAATTAGCAGCCGTGGTGCATGCGTTGAAGACATGGAGACATTTTCTCATCGGAAACCATTGTGAGGTGTATACGGATCACAAGAGTTTGAAGTATATTTTCACGCAGAAGGAGTTAAATCTCAGACAGAGGAGATGGTTGGAGCTCATCAAGGATTATGATATGAGATTGCATTATCACCCTGGAAAGGCTAACGTAGTAGCAGATGCGTTAAGCCGCAAGAGTCATGTCAACACCCTCATGACAGGAAAGTTACCTCAGGAGTTAGCCGAGGATCTACGCGAGCTATGTTTGGAGATAGTCCCGAGAGGCTATTTAGCGACATTGGAGATTCAGTCTACCTTGATGGAAAGGATCAGGGAAGCCCAGAAGTCAGACAAGGAGATTAAAGAGATAAAGGAGAAGATGAGCAAAGGAAAAGCCAAGGGATTTCGTGAGGATGAACACGATACTTTATGGTTCGAGGACCGCGTATATGTGCCAAATGATCCGGAGATCAGAAAGTTGATTTTGCAAGAAGCCCACGATTCACCGTACTCGATTCACCCAGGGAATACCAAGATGTATTTGGATTTGAAGAATACTTTCTGGTGGACCGGAATGAAGAAGGATATTGCGGAGTATGTAGCAGTTTGTGATGTATGTCAGAAAGTGAAGGCAGAGCATCAGAAGCCAGCAGGATTGCTACAACCATTGCCGATACCCGAATGGAAGTGGGATAAAATAGGCATGGATTTTATCACAGGATTACCCAGGACTCGTTCAGGCTATGACTCAATATGGGTTGTAGTTGATCGATTGACGAAAGTAGCTCATTTTATTCCAGTGAAGACCACTTACACCAGTGCTAAGTTGGCCAAGATATACATGACCAGGATAGTATGTTTGCATGGAGTTCCGAGGACCATTGTATCAGACAGAGGAACCCAATTTACCTCGAAGTTTTGGAAGCAGTTACATGAAACATTGGGAACCAGGCTGGAATTTAGTACAACATTTCACCCACAGACAGATGGACAGACCGAGAGAGTCAACCAGATTTTGGAGGACATGTTAAGAGCATGTGCACTAGATTATGGATCTAGTTGGGACGACAATTTGCCATATGCGGAGTTTTCATATAACAACAGTTATCAAACCAGTTTGAAGATGGCCCCTTTCGAAGCTTTGTACGGAAGGAGGTGTAGAACACCGTTGTTATGGGACGAAGTTGGAGACCGTCAGTTGTTTGGACCAGATTTGATTAAGGAGTCTGAACAGAAAGTAAGGTTGATTCGCAATAGGCTCAAGGTAGCCCAGTCCAGGCAGAAGAGTTATGCGGACTCTAAACGAAAGGAGACAGTTCACGAAGTCGGAGACCGAGTGTATCTTCGAGTATCACCCCTTCGAGGTGTGAAGCGCTTTGGAGTTAAGGGAAAGTTAGCGCCCCGTTTTATCGGACCATACAGAGTATTGGAACGTATGGGAGAAGTTGCTTACAAGCTGGAATTGCCCGAAGGATTGTCTGAAGTACATGATGTATTTCATGTCTCACAGTTGAAGAAGTGCCACGCAGAGATGGCTGAGATACCACTGAGAGATACTGTGCCATTGGAAGCGATTCAGTTGGAAAGTGATCTGACTTATGAGGAGAAACCAGTTAAGATTCTCGAGTATGCCAGCCGAGTTACCCGCAGCAAGGTTATCAAGTTTTGCAAAGTTCAGTGGAGTCACCACACGGAAGATGAGGCCACCTGGGAGCGAGAGGAAGATCTACGAAAAAACCACTCCCACCTGTTTTCTAGCCAACCCGAATCTCGAGGGCGAGATTCATCTTAAGGGGGGTAGGTTTGTAACATCCCAAATTTCCAATTTGGTATGTTATACATAGATCATCATTGCATATCATGTTTTATTGCATTTTGACAAATCCTCGCTAAATCCTAAGCAACTCAAGGACCCTCGGAGAGAGTTGGGGATTTTCTCGAATTTTCATATTTGAATTTTTCAAACGAGGATTGGGATTTTAATTATTTTTCTCTTCGGAAAAATATTTCATTCTTGAAATAAACGAGAGGAGAAAATACGACTTCTCCAAAATATTGAAATACTGGAGGAAAAATGTTAAATCATTATTTGAATTTATTTGGATTTTATTTGTAATTTTTTTTTGCATTTAAAAATATGCATGTTTTCAAAATATTTATTTTTGATTTTAAAAAATGTTCACCCTATTCTAGATTTTCTAACTAGACGGGGAAAATTTATTTCATATTTTTCTGATTTTTATTTATTTTTCTACGCATTTTTCTTCGCGGAACTTAAAAAAAAAAACGCGCCCGCGCGCCGACTGGGCCAAAGGCCCAGCCGACGGCCCGCCTCGCCGGTTTCCTCTTCCCGCACGCTGCCGGAGTCCGGCCGAGCCACGACGCCGCCGCCGCCTCGGTTGCCCCTCCCCCAAGCCGCCCTCGCCCCCCCTCCATATATATAGCCCCCCTCGCCTCTCCCCGAACGCCGCCGCCCGCCGCACTCGCCGCCCCGCCGCCGCACCCGCGCCGCGCCGCCGCCGCCCGCACGCGCCGCCGCCACTCGCCGAGCCCCGCGCCGCCGCCGCTCGCCGCCCCGCCGCCGCCCCTCGCCCGCCGAGCCCCGAGCCCCGCACCCCGCCCCGCCGGAGTAGCCCCGACGAGGTACTGCCTCACTGCCGTTTTGCGTTGACCGGTTTTTTGTTTTTTTAAAAAAAAACCCTTCGGTTTTCTTATTTTACGAGCGTTCACCGAACCGTTCGTTTTAACGAACGCGTTCGTCGGTTTTTCTCTGTTAACGAACATCCGTTCTTTAACCGTTCGTCCGTCTTTCTTTTTCGGCGGATTTTCTCGTTATTTTCTCAGATTCGATTTTTGATCGAATCTTCGTTTCTGTTTAACTTCTCGCTCGTTTATCGGAATCAGGTGATTCAAGCGCCTAGAGTTTCGTCTCGAAATTCTCTTTCCGTTTAACCTACTCAAACAAGTTTTTGCTACAGTAAAATTTGACCTAGATCCAGATTAGCAAACGAAGTTTCTTTCTTTCGCCGTTTGACTTTCGTTGTTTCTTTCGAGTTGATTCTTTTTGCAAACCGGAGTTCTTAAGTTGAACTTTCTGGTTGGATCTTTCATTCGAGTTTTACCTGTGCATTAGTTGAGTACTGATTGTATGTCCGTTTGTTTGCGATAGAGTACCCGGAGTGTGCCGCTTGTTACTTCGAATCGCTAGGTTTTGCGGATCATCAGCAAGGCAAGTAACACTTTGATCATACCCCGTTCATACCCAGTTTTTATTGCATTAGATCTATTTCCTCAAACACATTGCGTGGTTAGGATCTAATAAACTATGGGTATTGGGAAGTAGTTGAGGTAGTACCTATTACCTGTTTTATTATCAAACCCTTGGGAGTTACTTCTACGTTGCTTTTATTATTGCCATGCTATGCTCGTAGACGTGGATTGGGTTTGAGTGATATCCATGACAGATGTGAGATTGTTAATAATGGTTCAACTTAAGGTGGCAACTAAAACTCACATCTGGGTGGATTGAGGCACCTGGAGAACCCAGTGTTGTCTGTTTGTATAAGGACCGCCACCCAGGCTCAAAGGGATCATAAGATTATTCATGCTAGAAACTTCCGTGTGCAGCCGCAAGCTATTATGGGCTCTAGCATAGCTGAGTAGGTTACAGGATCTCTTGAAGAGGTGGACTAGCAGATGTAGGGGAAAGTAGGTGTACCGGTCCATCCAGAGTAGAGAGTGATTGTTTCTGAAAGACTGTGTCTCGGTCATCCGTTTCTCAAACATCATGCAGTGCGAGAATCAAGCGGAGGCGATCGAGTCTTGTGGGAAAAGTGCACAAACCTCTGCAGAGTGTACAAACTGATCATGATTAGCCGTGTCCCCGGTTATGGACAACTTGAGTATCTAGTACCTGGATTATCATTTGAATCTCATCACCGTGATACTATTAATTAATTTTGTTGGGTTAATGATGACACTTAATTGGGATTGAGTTGGAGGTACCTTCTCAATGTTTCAACCACCATGATAGTTAAAAAAAATTTATTCCTCTTGCAGTAGGGAAAAACTGGCTTTTCGCAAAAACATTGTAACCATAGAGCTTTCCACCAGCCATATATGCATGTAGTATAGCATTATCATTGTTCATTGCTCTCTATGTGTTACTTTGCCAGCATATTCTATGTGCTGACCCGTTTTCGGGCTGCAACGTTTCATGTTGCAGACTTTTCAGACGACGAGTAAGGTGCCTTAGGTCGTGGTCTTATACTCAGTGATGCCGCTGGAGTTGATGGACTCACTTATCTTCCAAGTCTTCCGCTGTTATCGTTATTAGATGGCCTTAAGCCATGTTTATCATACTTAGTCTCTTTGGAGATATTCGATGTAATAAGTGTGTGATTGCTACTCTGTTATAAATCCTCCATTTGTACTGTGCGTGTCAGCATTACTGATCCAGGGATGACACTGGTGCACAGAAGCACAGGCCATTTGAGGTCTGGTCGCTACAACGGGGTCGGTCATGGTGGCCGTGGCTTCCGACTTCGTCCAGATTGACGGGATCGAGCGAGCAAGGAGGAGAAGTGGATTTGGGAGGGGGCATCGAGGAGGAGTGAGGCCATGGGGGTAGGGAAGGAAGGGCGTCACCCTTATCCATTCCCCTTCAATGCCAGCGAGGTGGTCGGGCGGGAGCCCGGCTCTGTAGCGACGCGGCTCGAGGAACAGGAGAAGACGACCGCGCGGGGACTAGACCGCTAAGCCGGTTCGGTGGCAAGGCCCGGGGGCAGGGCGAATCCCCTTTTACATCGTCCTTTTGGTTTTTCAATGTATTCTAATCTGTTTCTCCTTTTTAACATCGTTTTCTATTTATTCTTATCAACTAAATGATCTCTATTCCTAATGTCTCAGTTGGTAGTCTCCGTTCCGGATTTATTTTCGTCCCACTTCCCGAGTGAGGGAGAGGGAGAGAGAGAGAGTGAGGAAGAGGGAGGGAGAGGGTGTGTGTGAGAATTTGATGGTAAAAAAGGTAGTCAATGTCACTTAATATGTATGAGAATATTAAATGTAATATTAACATAATTGATATTGAACTTTTAAAGTTAATGTGGCCCCGTTGCAACGCACGGACGTTCTTCTAGTGTCATCTAGCGACCCAGTTGATATTTGTTAGATTAAGAGATGCTTATAATTTTCTAGAGGAGCGGATGTGCTTAGATGTGCTAACGACTAAGCTCATGGGGCATTGTACAGCTCACGGTGCAGCTCGATGATCGTGGTAGCCAGTAGGGTCGGATCGTTACCAAGAACATGGTGGATGGTAGCTAGCGATTTTAGTGTATGGCTCAGAGCTATGAATTTGCTTTTCTTTTTTCTTTTTCTTTTCTAGCGAATAGAATCTTAAATTACTTGCTCTAGTATCCGTTGCGACCGGCAAGGGAGTGACTACATGGATTAAGGAGAACCACGAGCAGCAAGTTGACTCACTAGGCGAATGCAGCCAATCTTTCATCAATCTTAATGCTGCCAGGAAGGCTAGCGATCATGGCATCGTGCTCGCAGATGAACAGATCCGCTATTGAGGTAGAATTTTCTCTGCTCAAACACAAGCCACCAATACGAGCACCCAAAAAACGCCCAGCCCCGCTCCCGCGACGCGCTCCCCCGCGTGCGTCACGGGAGGCCAAATCCGCCGCCGGTCCTCTAGCTCTCCTCGTCCCAGCCCCGTCCTCGCCGCCGCCTGACGGCGTCCGCCGGGCGAAGCCCGTGCGCGGCGCTGGCGGCGGCGGCGGGGCTTCTTCTCTCCTTCCCCTGCACGGGATCTCAGCAGCGCGGGATGGCTGCTCCATGTGGGGAACGCGGGACCGGCGAGGCTCCTGGCGGCGGGCGTGCGTGGATCCGGTGGCCGCGAGGCCGGGAGACGGTGGTGCGACCCAGCAATGGTGTTGTAGCTCGGCGCGATGACGTCGGTGCTGCAGCCGGCTCGACTGGGCATGGTCGGCGGCAGTAGATGGCGTGTCCCTGGTCACCGATGCGTGGCGGGGGGGGGGGGGGGGGGAGGACTCCGGCGGAGGCTGTGCCACCATGGCTGCAAGGGAAGCGTGGGGGCCGGCCGTGGCGGCGGGCGGCGGTGGATCTCGAACCCCTGACCCAGATCTAGTCTCCGGCAAAGAAGGCAACGATCCGTGCACAAGAAGCTGGATGGAGTTCTTCAACAGATCTGGGTGAAAATCTGCTCTTGGCTAGATCCCTTCTTGAAGGCATCGCCGTGGAGAAGTTCTAGACCACTATCTGCTACCTCCGGGGGAAATCCTAGATCGGTAGATCGGAAGACGGCGGCGCGCTTGTGTCGTTTCCCCCTTGGGGGTGTCATTCTTGGAGGTGTACACGGGTTCGAGCGACCAGCGGACCGCATCTTTGATGGAGCGGTGCTTCATCCTACACATTGATGGCGACGGATCTTGACGGCGTGGCGCAGTGCAGATTTGGTGTCTGATGTGCGGGGATGGACTCGCGCTGGAGGACGATGTTGTCTGGCGTCATGGTAGCGTCGATGTCAGTGAGGTCTGACTCGGTCGATGCGTCAGTTTCTACTCTTAAGATGGATCGATGGAAGACGATGGTGTCGGGCCTTGCAGTGTGCGCATGTGGTGCCCACTGTGAGTGCGCCGGACCAGTATGTGACCCAGTCCCGGTATATGGCTAGGCTGAGGCAACCGGTTTTAGATGTTAGGCTTTGGTGCGATGTCTGTTTGGTATTAGGCTCGGACATTCGGCACCCCCTGATCAAGGGGATAGGTGTAGCAGTAGGTGTTGCCAGTATGGTTGCTTCAGGAGAACCGATGTATTACTTTGTAAGGTCCTTATGAATAATTAATAAAATGACTGCATGCATCGTCCAGATGCAAAGATCGGGGATACATCCTCCTTTAAAAAAAAATCGGCTATTGCAGCTGAGTCATTTCATTTTCATACATAGTGGTGATCGAAGTGCAACCTTGTGCTCTGTGGACTAAGTAACTTGCAACACGGACTGATTTGTACTAGCATCTTTCGCCAAAAGAAATAAAAACAGACGGTGCAATTCTGGAAGTTACATATCGCCGCCCTCTTCTGAAAAGTACATAAAGAAAGAACTTTGCATATTTGGTCATCCTCTGAAGTCTTTCCCTTTCATTCATCGGTCGAGACGGAGCCAAGTATGAGGAAAAATAGCTAATTCAAAACCTAGAGGATGATAAGATCGAAACCAGCAAGTGCAAAGCCGTTTCGTACTATTTCGTACTAGTAGCTAGATGCCGACGCATCTCGCGTTTCTTTTGATGCAACCGATCGACCAGTTAATTGTTAAAAGTTCATACTATATTCAGTTTTTGACCTGCACAGAGTTAAGGTTGCTGCAAACTAATTAACGTTCTCCTCCGTTGTACCTGTGGCTTTTTCAGACCATTCTTCAGCGATGCAAACTTGCAGAGTGATTAAAGTGGATTTCTAAGAAGACACTCTTGGGAAAGAGACAACGCCTGTCACTATGGTGATGGTGAGCCCACATATTCTCAGGTACACACTTGGTAAATCAGACTTTCAGAGTTGAGACTTGAGAGTGCTAATTATGAAAAAGAGTTTCCCCCACTTTATATATAAAGCACCATCACCGAACAAGTTGAAACCGGCCGATACAAACACACACACACCTGCACACACGCCTAAGGCTGGATACAAGGGCGCCGAAAACGGCATCACCACCCCAACAAACACCTATTAAACACCAAACGGAACACTAAGCACTACTACGGAGTCGTCAGGGTCCTCAACCGTGTGAGAAGCCGTGTGTGACGCTCAATGGGCTCCAATGCGGCGCCTTCAGCAAGGGAACGACACCGTAGCATCGCCACCGCCCAATCTAAGGATTAGGGTTTCCCCCGGAGCACCGACAATAGATGAGATGCTGCGACGGCGTCTTCAAGAAGGGGACGACGCCAGAATGCCGCCGGCGGCGGCCTGATAAGACAGAGCGGGTTTTCACCCTGGCCAACACTTACCGTCATCGAATTGGGTTACGGGCCACCGCAACGCCACCACTGAACAACACACCCCGGTCAACATGCCGCCCACACGACCATGGTGACCGGACAACGCCCGAGCCGCGTGCTCCGCCCATGAGCACCCCGGCTACCACGAACCGAGCCGCCGCCACGACATCCGAGCCCCACACCCATCCAGGATACACCTAACGGACACGGCCGACCGGAACGGAGCAGAAGACCACCCTTCCACCCCAAAGCCGACACCTTGGCAGGGTTGGTGTCCTCGGCGGCCAGATCTGGGCCAGGGGAACTCCGACAGCCACCCGAAGCAGCCGCCAGATGCCACGGAGGGGGCACCCTGCCCCCTTCCCGAAGTCCCCTGCCACGTCCGGCAGGCCTCGCGTGCACCCACACCTAACCATGGGGCCACCCTGTCCTGACGATCCCGAAGATGAAACCGAAGAGGAGGTAGGGAGCTCACCCAAGTCAAACGCAGACCAACCGCCGCCGGAGCAAGTCCCGCCGTCGCCGCGGAAGACCAGGCCACCACGAGGTTGCAGCCACGCCGCTGCAAGCCCCCCACGCCGAGCCCCGGATGGGTCTCCGTCGGCACCCCATGACGCCCACCGCCAGCCGAGACCAAATCCGGGGGGATCTGGTCGGAGGCGCGCCGGCCCGACACCACCTGATCCGGCCTTGCCGCGGCCGCCGCGCCGCAAACGCGCGCCCAGTCGCCGTCGCGCCGTCACCAGGCAACCACGCCGCCACCCTGGAGCCGTGCCGACGAGCGGCCGCCCCCGCCTTAGGTCAGCGCCCCCGACGAGCGGCCGCCGCGCGCCGGCCTTGGACCCCGTGGGGAGGGGAGAACGAGGCCCCACCGCTGCCCAAACCGGCCAGGCTTAGCCCGGCGGCCCTGCTGGGTGGCGGCGAGGGGGGAGGCCGCGGGAGGAGGAGTGTGGAGGAGGAAGGCTAGGGTTCCCCCCGGGCGCTCGCGGGAGCGCCGCGCACGAGGGAGGAGGGGGGATACTTTGTCGAGAGATATAAGAAGGAACTTGTATATTTGGTCAGTGTTGTGAAGTCTTGCCCTTTCATCCATTGGTTGAAACGGATCCAAGGTCTAACTATGCTTACAAAGTTATCATTTCCAACTTGATTGTAGGACAAGGACGGATATGCCAAGCCCCAAACAAATAGATCCAAGTCTTAACCACTCTTTACAGGGGTTTGTCATCCTTCGAGTCAGATAAGATCAAGTGACGAACATGCGGCCTATCATACGCCATCTAGTCTTACCCACCATCTGTATATATCTAGATCATGTATTAATATATTGAGTGCTACAATTATTGAGGGTTTGGATTGAGCAATGCATCATGTACGATTATCCATTATTTATGATGGTTAATTAACTAATACCAATAAAATTAAGAAACATACCACCCCGACCCCCGGGCAACAGAGCGCCGCGGCTTCGTCCCCCCACCTAGGCCACCCCTCCCTCCTCGCCCCCTTCACCGCCGCCGGCATCAGCCACCGGAGCAGCCCGGGTGGTGCCAGTGGCGGCGGGCTTCCCTTCCCCGCGCGCTTGGAGATGGAGGCGGGGCTCTTTCCCTCCCGACGGCGGTGCTGCTAGGGCGGTTGCGGCTCGGCGCAGGCTGGCCTAGTGCTCTCCGGTGCGGCGGCGCATGCGTTGCCTGCGGGGCGACGCGGTGGTGCGGCTATGGCCGACGGCAGACTAGGTGGAGCTCGATGGAGCGTCAGGGGGTGGTGGTGGTTGTCTTGGGTCGGGAGAAATCACTGGCGGCTTGTTCATCACCGACGCGATGACGCCTGCGGGCGCCGCCGACCCTTCCTGAAGGGCGTCGGGCATACCCCTTCCACACCACCCTCCAAGTACCGGGGGAAACCCTCGGACTAGTCCGGACAGTAGTGGTGTCGTCGTCGCATTCCTTCTTGAAGGTGTTGCTCGCTACGCGACACTTTGGAGTGCTAGGAGTGCGCTGGGACATCTCCGGAGGGCGTAGCGGTTGCCTGTCATCTTTGTTTCGTTGTTCAGCCGGTTTCGTCATTTGTTTTCTTTTTTTCTTTCTCCCTCATTTTTCCTTTGGCTTCGTTATGCTGCAGCCCAAACGTGTTTGTCATAACGGATGGTTGCTTTATAATATAAAGCGGGGGAAAATCTTTATTGTTAAATTAACTAATATCAATGGTTACAGTTGGCTGCATAAAACAGAAAAACTTGAGCAGAGACCTCACTTAGTCATTGCTGATTAAGATGGGGTGGATCGATAAAAAAACATAAAAAGATCCGGCCTGCCTGTCGGTGTCTCCATTGATCGAGTCTTTTCATCGAAATTCAGTTCGACCGTAACGATCGTGATGTTAGCTATAACTTGCTGGCAATGGCAATAATTGAGCTTCAAATGATAAAACTAATGCCTATTACGAAATAATTAACGGCCATGGGACATCTTTTAGTAACTGCTTGTTGAGATGTCGTCCAACGACTCACTTGATATTTCCTAGAGTAAGATGCTTATAAGCTAATTTTCTAGATGAAAGGATGTGCTTAGATGTGCTAACGTCTAATAAGCTCATGTGGCAGTTGTACGTACAGCTCGTGGTAGCCAGTGTCGGACTGTTACCATGAACTTGCTTCTTTTTTCAAATGTATGTATGGCTGAGACTGAGAGCCATGAACTTGCTTCTTTTCTTAGCAGACAGAAGCTTAATTTACGTGTACTAATATCTGATGCGATCTGCATTATGGAGAACCATGAGCTGCAAGTTGACTAACTACCTAGGGGAATGCAGCCAAACTTTCATCAATTTCTGTGTCGCCAGAAAGGCCAGCGACCATGGCATTGTGCTCGCAGATGACCAGATCCACCATTGCAGCCGAGTCATTCAACTTTTTTTGAACCGTCATCCAAAAATCGTTGCAAGTAACCCGTGCGACCGTCTCCCAGAGGTTGTTCCCAGTATCCATATCGAAAAAAGGTTTCCCCCACTTTGTATTCCAGAAGAAACCACCATTGTACACATCGTAATGCTGGGGCGAGTAGCACATCAAGCCCAAAGAAAAAGAAAAAGAAATAAATGCCAACAGCGGCAGCTCGACAAAGCGTGCCAGACCCACGACCGTTGCGCCCTCCGGATACAGACCACCACAGCCCTAGGCTCCGATCTACTGCGAACTAAGCAGCACCTCCAAGAAGGGATGCGACGCCGATGACGCTGCTGCCCGGACAAGACCTAGGATTTCCCCCCAGTACGCGGAGGGAGGTGGGGGATAGCTACTCCCGACACCCTCCAAGAAGGGATAGTTGCACCCGCCGGTGTCACCGCATCGGAGCCGGACGAATCGGCAAGGATTTCTCCCATACGCGAAACCCCACCAGCTAATCGGAGCCGACCAGCCAAACCACCGCCCAACCATGCGCCATCACAGTTGCACCGCCACCAACGCCGTCTCGCTGCGAGCACCACCATGAGGCCAAGAAGACCGGAGAGAAGATCCAAGCAACGGGAGCAGCAGCACCGAGGCCGAGCGGGAGGGAACCACCTCCACCGCTGTCGTGCGGGAGGCTCGCGCCTCCGGCACCGTCACGGTAGCCGTCCGGACACGGCAGGGCATACCAGGCCACCCCTAGCCCGGCCAGGCCCGCAATGGGCCCGCTAAGCCCCGCCGGCCACGCTGCAGCAGGCTGGCGTCGACGCCACCAGCCCCCGCCGATCATCGCCGCTCACCACCGCCTCCTGATGGCCACGCCAACGCCACGCCTGTCGCCGGCCCGCCCAGGCCCAGATGGGGCCCGAAGGGCGGGCGGGCGCCGCCAGCCCCGCCGCCAACGGCGCCGCCGCCAACGGCGCCGCCGCCGCCCAGAACTCACCCCCGCCGCCGCACAGGACCGCTGCCGCCTGAAGACACCGTCCGGAGCGCTCCGTCCCGCGCCGGAGAAACCCTAGACGGGAAGGGCCGGGGGCCGCCGCCGCCAACGTCGCCCGGGCCAGGCCCGCGGCGGGCGCCGGCGATGGCGGCAGGGAGGAGGAGGAGAGAGGGGGAGGGCTTGCGGGGAAGGAGGGGAGGCGCGGCCGGCCGCCCGCGGGGGCGGCGCGGTCACGGTCGAGAGGCACAACCGGCTGGCACAAAAAAGATAGGAAAACTAATTGCCTATCCTATTACATGACCGCCATCCAAACCGGTTGAAAATATCCCGTGCTACCATCTCCCATCGGATAGGTCCAGTAACCAAATGCTCACTGGCCTCCGTCGGAGTGAGTAGCGACCACATACAGTTCAACGCAGTAGCTCGGAAGATAACCAAACGCTCCCTGGCCTCCATCTTAGACAGAAGCTTAATTTACCTGTACTAATATCTGATGCTATCTGCATTATGGAGAACCATGAGCTGCAAGTTGACTAACTACCTCGGGGAATGTGGCCAAACTTTCATCAATTTCTGTGTCGCCAGAAAGGCCAGCGACCATGGCATTGTGCTCGCAGATGACCAGATCCACCATTGCAGCCGAGTCATTCAACTTTTTTTGAACCGTCATCCAAAAATAGTTGCAAGTAACCCGTGCGACCGTCTCCGAGAGGTTGTTCCCAGTATCCATAAGCACATGTACCTTTGCAAGCTAAAGTAAAGACCACATACAAATTCATGATGTGGCTTGAAATGACATGCAAAAGTTCTCTATTTTGACTATGTTGGAAAAAACAGTCATTCTAGCAATTTCATAAGGCCAAAGCAAAGCACAAACTCCCATCTGGATATGTAGCTTAACTTTAGTAGTAACCCCACCCAACCCGTTTTCGAACAAATTTGATATACTAGTAGGTGGTGACAATAGCAAGGTGGCAAACATGCATGAGATAAAAAGATGAAGACTTACTTCATCCCCATAATAGAAACAACATTGTTTATTCGCATACCATGTTCATTTTTCCAAGTTGTTATTCATTGTGAGAATAACTCCTCTATGCATAAACCTCATAAAAAAATTAAACTTAAGCGACACTTTTGTTTTCTGGATTCGAATGAAATACATGCCCAATATTAATAAGGTTTGGAAACCACCAGGAAGATGTCAACCACCGATAGAGAGAATCTGGCTCATCAGTTACGTTCACCGCCATCAACCTACAGATAATATGTAGCTAGACATGCCATTTATCTCTGATCAGAGCTAACCTAAAGTGGATATTCAAGGGAACAATCCCTAATATTGTACCAACAAAAGCCTCTTTTCATTATCCAGTAGTATTATAAAGTTAGGGGTACTATCAGGACAGGGGCGCTACACTAGCCAAGTCTCCATTGGTCTAGGCAGATCAAAGTCAAATCTTACTTACGAAATAGCTATTTCAAAACTGAGCATAAAATAATTTGAAATCACTGACTTGGCCTTTTCATAGTACTAGTATTTCGTAGATGCTGACACATCTCCCCCTTATATTATTGGAACCGAAACAAATGGCTCAGCCTTTCCGAGTATATAGGTGCTTAGATGAGGTGTTAAGTGCATAAAAGGGCTTAGCAATTAAACTCTTCAATGCGTAGGTGCTTAGCTTCGTCTAGTTAAGTTTCCTTCATTATTTACCCCGCAAAAAAAGTTTCCTTCAATATTTGGTTAGCAACCAAACTTCTCCATGCATAACAGTTTTGCATAGGTCGACGTGCTTGACATTGTTTCTTTCTAGTGTCGCCAAAGTGCTATCTCTCCGCCTTAATTACTCTGTTATGTCAATTTGTTTGCCTATGTGGTATTTTTAGCACTTGTACATGGTGGAGCACTGGGAAGAGCTCATTGTGTATAATTTTATTTTCAAGAATAGTTAAGGGGGTTATTAATGGTCAGAAGACTTGAGCAGGGAACACTTAGTCATTGCTAATTAAGATGTGGCAGATGAATATGTTAAACAAGACCTGGCCGGCCAGCTAGTCTCTCCATAGAAATTCAAGTTTGTTGTGATAATCAAGATGCTAGTCGCTAGCTACTGCTTGCTGGCAACGGTTCCATTATTGTGCCACAAAATGACAAAGTTTATGTGTATTAATTTGATGTCCACGAGACGCCACCGCTGCGAGCACTTTGATTATTTTGATACCACAAGATGCTTCGCTGTCAGAAGTTTATTCAAGTGTCGATTATTACTGGAGAACCGGCCTAAAGCATGTGATCAGATCCGATTTAGTCGCCTACTCTTGAGGCGGTAGGTAAGACACAGACGTACGTTATCATTTGGTCTACTCTACTACTATTAGGACCAAAGCCCAGCGATCCCCTTTCCCTATAGCAGCACTGTGGTTTGCCTGTTTGGTAGCAAGAAAACAGCACTGCAATCTTGCATTTCTTGCTGCTCCCAGTCCTTCGTCCTCAACATCCACCTAGTGTGAGCTCAAGTTTGTGAGGGTCTTCCACAAAGAAAGGGAGAAAGTGTTCTGTGAGGAACCAGCCAGAGCCGGAGATGGCGGAGACGGTGGTAAGCATGGCGAGGTCCATGCTGGGGGACGCCATCAGCAAGGCCGCCTCTGCCGCGGCCGCCGAGCTGAGCTTGGTGATGGGTGTGCAGAAGGATATCTGGTATGTACGCATGCATCCATTTACATGCTAGCTCTTTCAAATTGTTACACAGATCAACTTACTAATACAAAATCTAGGAAATATATGTTTTGTCACGCATGTGTCAGATCTCATTCCCATTGTTTGAATTTTCCGTTTTTCATGGATGTGGCAAATTTCCTCATGCATTGTCGCGCACATACCACCGGCTAAAGAATGACACTAGTGGTTGTTCTGAATCTCAATTTAATTTGCTTGACAGGTTTATCAAAGACGAGCTAAAGACGATGCAGGCATTCTTGGCAGCCGCTGAAGCAACGAAGAACAAAGACATGCTGCTGAAAGTGTGGGCAGAGCAAGTAAGGGACCTGTCCTACAATATAGAAGATTGCCTTGATGAATTTATGCTTCATGTGAGGAGCCAAAGCTTGATGAAACGGCTGATGAAGCTCAAAGACCGTCGTAGGATTGCTATCCAAATTCGCAACCTGAAATCAAGAGTTGAAGAAGTGAGCAGCAGGAATGCACGCTACAACTTGATCAAGACAGAGGCCTCAATGACCACTGACAAGGAGGTTTCTTACATAGAAGATGTACGTAATCACTCAGCAAGCAACACTGATGAAGAGGATCTTGTGGGCTTTACAAAGCCTAGGGAGGAGTTGATTAAGCTGATGGATGTCAACACTAGAGATGGTGATGCCAAAGTTATATGTGTCGTTGGCATGGGCGGTTTAGGCAAGACTACTCTAGCAAGAAAAACTTACGAAAGTAAGGAAGATATTGTGAATAATTTTTCTTGTTGTGCTTGGATCACAGTTTCACAGTCATTTTTCAAGATAGAAATGCTCAAGGATATGATCAGGCAACTTCTTGGTGGAGATTCACTGAAGAACTTGTTGAAAGAACTTGAAGGGAAGGTGGTGCAAGTAAAGGACCTCGCCGAGTACCTCAATAAGGAGATTAAGGATAAGAGGTACCTTATTATTCTTGATGACTTGTGGACAATAGATGCATGGAGGTGGATTAAAGATATTGTTTTTCCTAATAGTAACAAGAAAGGTAGTCGGATAATAGTAACGACACGTGATGTTGGCTTAGCAAAGGAATGTACTCTTGAATCCCTTGTCTACCACCTTAAAACCTTGGAGGTAGTCGAGGCCACAAATTTGCTACTAAAAAAGAGTAGGAAAATATACGAAGACATGGACAAAGATGAACACTTCAAGAGCATAGTTGAAAAACTAGTTAGAAAGTGTGGGTGTTTACCACTGGCCATACTCACAATTGGAGGGATCCTTGCCACTAAAAAAGATAATAGAGTGGGAGCACGTCTATAACCAACTCCCCTCTGAGCTTGAGTGTAACCCAAGCCTTGAAGCAATGAAGATGATGGTTAATTTGAGTTACAACCACTTGCCATCTCATCTTAAGCCATGTTTCTTATACCTAAGCATCTTTCCCGAGGATTCAGAAATCCGGATGAGGCGTCTAGTAGAAAGATGGATTGCCGAGGGTTTGATTAGAGCTAGGACTGGGGTGAACATTGAGGATGTGGCTAAAGGTTACTTTAATGAGTTAATCAACCGAAGCATGCTTCAACCATCAAGGGTGAACATCGAAGGAGTTGTGAAGAGCTGTCGAGTCCATGATATTGTGCGTGATGTCATGATCTCAGTTTCTAGAGATGAAAATTTTGTGCATGTGGCGGGAAATTATGTAACTGGTGCTATGGAGGAGACCTTCCGGCATGTAGCATACCATGGTAGCATGTGCAAAAATATAGGTATGGATTGGAGCCATGTCCGGTCAGTAACCGTGTTTGGTGAGAGATCATTGGATCCATCGCCTTCAGTTTGTTCATCTGACATGAGAATGCTCCGGGCCTTGGATCTAGAGAATGCACAGTTTCAAGTCACACAAAAGGATATCAGCAACATAGGATTGTTTCGCCACATAAAGTATCTGAATTTTTCTGATCCTCGAGGATATTCACATATTTATAAACTTCCTAGATCCATAGGGAAATTACAAGGCTTGCGCACTTTGAACATTAGAGACAGTTATATTACAGAACTGCCAACTGAGATTAGTAAACTCAAGAGTCTACACAGTCTCCGTTGTACCAGAAATTATTCCTATGAATACTTTGACTTGGATGACCCCAAGAATTGCTTGCTGGCCACATCTTGTCTACCCATATTTTTCACACCTTTGTTTGATCATAGTGAGCGCGCCAAGGCAGTTGCTGAGCTACACATGGCATGGTCTAGCCGTGGGTCAAAGTCATATGGTGTGAGGGTGCCAAAAGGAATCAGCAAACTGAAAGAGCTGCAAATACTAGAGGTCGTGAACATCAGCCGAACGAGTCGCAAAGCAATTAAAGAGTTAGGTGAGCTTGTGCAGCTGAGAAAACTGAGTGTGGTAACAGAAGGGGCCACCAAGAAAAAATGCAAGGTACTCTGTGATGCCATTCAGAAGCTCACTTGCCTCCGCTCCCTTTCAGTGGAGGGTTCGCTCGAGTGGCAGCATGATGTTTCCTCTCCTCCTCCCCTGTTGAGGAGTCTGACGTTGTCTGGACACCTTGGAGAGATTCCTGGCTGGTTTGGCAATCTAATGCATTTGGTTAAGCTTTCCTTAGGGGGCAGCGTAATAAAGGAAGAAGGTAAAATCATGGAAATACTAGGGTCACTTCCCAACCTCATGCACCTTCGTCTTGGACCCAGCTCTTATATCGGGGAGAAGTTGGCGTTCAAAACGGGAGCATTCCCAAATCTCACGAAGCTTGGTATTTGTTATCTGAAGGGACTGATAGAGTTGAAATTTGAGGATGGCACCACCCCCCAGCTGACAATGATAGATATCAGTTTGTGCAATTTGGCATCAGGAATTATTGGAGTCAACCAGCTTCCAAAGCTCAAGGAGATCTCACTTGGTCCCTATGGTCGAGTGGCGAAGCTCGCTGTGCTGCAAAGTGAAGTGGGTGCACATACCAACAGTCCCGTGCTGCGACTGTCCGAGGAACGGAGCCGCCACGACCTGGGAGGCACCGTCGCCCAAGTGGGAGAATCAACAGGGGAATCCTCATCTCTCCATCCCGAGCCTGCAGCTGCAGGAGAGAGCTCACGGTCCCAAGCGGTGGGCATGGCCGCGGCAAACATCAGGTCACCTCAGCTAATTGCTTCTCTTTCATTCAACTAGTAGTACGTACTACGTGGCAGCTATGGAGTGCGATGTGCTAATTAGTCTGTACTCTGTTTTCCTTTTTGTGTGTTACAGCCAAGATGATGTGCTTTACACTTACAACTCCTGCTGACTGAATCCGAGCAAGCCTCCTACCAGTTCCACTTCCACCGTGTAACACAACTGGTACAGCTCAAATTTTACACTATTTCCTTTTTTTGGTTTGGCTCGATTTCTAGATGCCAGAGATCGACGGAGGCCAGCATGAATGTTGGAGGGGTGGCGGCAGGAACTCCATTAAGAGAATAAAGATCACCGGAGCTATTGAAGCGAGCGATCTCGGCCTTGGTCAGGTAATCTTTCACAGATAAACCAAAAGGGTCAAATTCAGCCGAAACTAGATTGTCGCAAGTAAATTGGCGAACAGAGATAAGATTTTTAATGAGGGCGGGTGCAACTAGAACATCGCGAAGTAAAAGAGGTTTGGTGGAAGAGGGAAGTTGAGCCTGACCAACACAATATATAGGAATAGATGATCCATCTCCAAGGATAATGGAAGGGAAAGGAGATTTAGTGCAAGAAGATAACCAATTACTAGATGCAGACATATGACTAGAGGCCCCTGAATCAAAGATCCAATCCGTACCTGAGTTTCCTTGTGCAGCAAAGTTATTCATGGCCTGGAGAAAGGCAGCTTGATCCCAGCTCGGCGTCGCAGGTGAGGGTGGCGTCGGAAGCAGTGCCGGCGGATACGATGGTGAAGGCAGTAGGGCCGGCTGGGGAGTGTAGTAGGCATTGGCCGGCTGTGGTGGGGGTGGCGTCGGGAGCATGGCCGGCTGAGGTGTGTAGTAGGCGCCGCCGTCGGTGGTGTAATGACCATAAGGAGCATACGTCGGGGCGGCGTGATAGGCAGTGGCCGGCTGTCGGGGGTTGAGAACCCCGGGAGCACCAGTAGGCGGCCGAAGGCCGGGTTGCCAGGCACCTGAGTATGCCGGCGGAGCACCGAGGGTGGACGGAGCGGACCAGGGCATGGGCCATGCTTGAACAAGCCCCGTCCAAGGATCATGAGGAGGCCGCCATGCAACCGCAGATGGAGCACTGGTGGGTGGTGCAGGACTCGGTGCTGGTGATGTCGTAGGCGGAACCGAACGAGTCGACGGCGGCCTGTAGATAGGGTTTTTGCCGCGGTAGTTCGGACTAGGACGCCAGCCTGGGGGCGGTTGAACAGATGACGATGCGGACGGCCCGGCGGTAGGAGCCGGCATGGAAGGCGGCGCTGGTGTAGACGACAGAGGAGGACAAGCCGCAGCATGAAAGACCTTGGGGCGAGAGTCCTTGCGAGCTTGTGTTTCCGCCGCGAGTTGTAGCAAGGAACGAACTTCAGCGAAGGTAGGAGGGGGCCGTATCATCGGTATGAACGAGGCTTGCTTGTCAAAGTCTTTGCTGAGGCCGACGACGACGATATTGATTAGCTGTGAGTCGCTAACTGTATCGCCGAGTTCGCGGAGCTCATCACCAATGGTCTTAACGCGCTGGCAGAACAGGTTCACCGGGGCGTCTCCTTACACCATATTGCGAAGCTCGGTGTGGAGAGCGTTTTTCCGAGCGTCGGTGTTGCTTTGGAAGAGCTGACGGAGGGAGTGCCAGATGTTGGCAGCGGTGGCGCCGTCGTGATCGAGCATGTTGAAGATCTCGGTGGTGATGCGGGTGTAGAACCACTGGACGATCGCGAGATCGTCTTTCAACCATTGCGGATCGTCGGGGCGGGGAAGACAGTTGGCGGCGACATGCGAGCGCAGGTTGCAGCGGCCGAGGTGGAGGTCGAAGAGATGTCTCCAATGGTAGTAGTTGTGGGCGGCGAGATCAAGAACTATGGGGATGTAGGGGCTGACGTCGGAGATTGTGTCAGCAAGAGATATTGGTGCGGCGAGGATGGGTGCAGGGTAGTTTTGTGGAGCTATGGTGAGGGCCGAGAGAGAAGCGGCCGCGGCGTTGGCAGCCTTGGCGATGAGTGCGGCCCAGCGCTCGAAGTAGCCGGGCGGCGGCGGCGGCAGTGACGTTGGCGGAGCCATACCCTAAACCCTGGGACCGGTATCTGATACCATGAAAGCTGAATAAAACTGTTGCTTATTGATGATTTGGTGCGGCATACAAGAGTATATAAGAGGGTACAAACCGACTTGGGGTAGGGATACAAAACTGGCTTGGACTAGAAGTCGTATACCATAATGACTACTCTAACAAAGAGGTCAGCTAACTTCTCTTTCGTTCAGTAGTACACGCTATTAAATGAGATTTTAATTTGTACTGTATGCATTTGTTTTCCCCTATCTTATCTTCATATAAAAGACACACAGATTGTGTGTTGTTGAAAAAAAAATTTACACTTAATCTCTCTCTGTCTTGTAACAAGATGTTGTGTTGTACATGTACAATTCATGCTAGTAGCTGGTCGTTTCCCTGGCTTTGATCTTCATATCTACCTGGCACTGGCCTCGGAGCCTCCACCATGCCGCCAGTATAGCTTGCTCAGCTCTCCCTCTGTTTGTTTGATTCCATCTGGTCTGTGAAATGTCTGTTACTGTTTTTGTCTGTCAGAGGAGAGTTGGAGTATTCAGTAGCTTGGCAACGCTAGCATTCTATTTCCAGCATGTTTTAGTATCTATGGAAAATTCTAGCTTATTCTTCGTGTTAAATTCATCTAGTTGCACAGCTGATACTGTTCCCTATATGTAAGAGCTCTCTTAAAACACTCCAACCAAGTCATTTGTTTCCATTTGTAAACATTAGATATTTTCAACCAGCGACAAGCTGGGGCATTAAGTGCATCTATGAATAATGAAGCTGGAGTGAGTGCAACCATGAACCATCTCCTGTTGTGAATGGACCAAGACTCGAGTACTGAATTGACTGTGATGTAGGTATCTGAAGTGAGGTTGAAAACTGAGGGATGGCTTTGGAGATCGCAATGGCTCGACCATCCATGCGGATCTGAAGTGTGTCACCTGTGAAGGGATCATACTGATAAATGGTCAGTTCAGCAACATCTAACATCTCATTTATTTCATAGTCCTCATGTTAGATTGTTACATGCTCTGTTCTTCAGTTCCTGACAATGTTTTCAGCTTATGCCACCCCTGTCTATATAAGGAGTTCCTCCCCTTTGTGACAGAGTTTGACATCTAAATGCGCGAATTGAACTAATGCTCTATATGTGATCTAATTCAGCTGGGCAGAAGAAGACGCTAAATTGTTTCTCTGTGTTCTCCACTTCTCTCTCTGTGCGTACTTTGTGGTAGGTTCTTTTGTCACCTACATGTTAGACTGTTTAATCGATTAACTGACGCCATACAAAGAATTCAGTGACGATGGCACTAACACCTGGGCAATTCTTCATGCAGATCTCTGACGTTTTAAACTCTGGCGACCTTGAAGCAAACTACAACATTATTTCCAGAGCTCCGACATGACCGATCGAGGGTTTAAAATTGACACCTGCTGGGTGGCTCAGGTCCCTTCCGTAGAAGGTGATCGGTTCTTCACCATGGAATTGATCAAGTTGATGTCAAATTTTCTTTTCTTTTGGACTCCAACAGATTCCAGTCCACGGAACATCAGGTGGCTGCATCTTGCGCCATTCACCAGATCATCGCATGATCTGATCCTACTATGTATGTACACTTGTTCAATTTGCTATTGCCACTATGGTCTGTAGTTCTTTGTAAATGAAGAATTAGGAGAGATGCAAGTCGATGGAATTCGTGCACTAGCCGGATATGGCTGCTCTGTTTTCCACATGTAACATCATCTGAACATACCATCTAGCCGCACTTTCTCCACCGCGCCACTTTCGCCCCGCACGCGCCGGCGCCGGCGAATTAACCCGATGGACGCCCGCGCCGGCACCCCCCTCACCCCTTCCTACAACCGTGACCCCTCCATCGCCGCCGCCGCCGCCGCCGCAAACCCTACCGCAGGGAGCTTTGGCCTCGCCTCCGCCGGAGCTCCTCCGAGCATCGGCCTCGCGTGCGGCCTCTTCATGCCGCCGCGGATGACCTCGGCGGCGGGTGGCGTCGCGCCGGCGCCTGCCGTGAAGCCACGTGCCCCCCCCCCCCTCGAAGATCCGAAATGCGGCACGACCGAAGAAGGGCAAGGCATCTGCGAATAAGAACAAGGCGGCGGACGGCTCCTGCACCTCGAAGGCGTCGAGGAAGAAGCTTGCAGGGCATGTGACGGGCACGGCGGCTACCGAAGCGCCGGCGAGCTCACTTGTTGAGCCGGCGGCCGACGCGCAAAATGTGTTCGAGGAAATGCCCCAAAGGTAGAAACTTTCCCCAACTTTTGTTGTTGTTGTTATTTTTTGAATGCATACATATAGATAGCTTATTTGCATTGTTCTATATACTTTGTAGTCTCAACAATAATGTATACACGTCAACGATGGGTGTTGGCTCCAACAATTCGCATTGGTCTCAAACCAATGACATGCATTTCGATGACCATGAGTTCGAGGTGGACGAGGATGGTGAGGGCATTGTCGACGCACCCAAAGGAAGAGCATGCAATTACACCAAGACATCTTACTATGCAAAACTTGTTTGCAAGTGTCGAGGGATCCATCCGTTGGAGGTGATCAAACTAGAGATGCTTATTGGCTTCGGATGAAGGAACACTTTGATGTTCGCAACGAGAGTGGAATGGACCGCTCCGATCGATCTCTTCGCTCCCGGTGGTCGACAATCAACAAGGATTGTCAAAAGTGGGCGGCCGCACAAAAGGCGGTTGACAAGTTGACCCCAAGTGGCACTAATGAGGACGATAGAGTAAGTGCCATTTCATCCATGTTCATCATGCTTGTTGTTGGTGTTTGAGTGCTAACTTGTTTTGTTTTCATGTAGTACAATATTCCACAAAACCTGTTCAAAGGAGAGGAGAAGAGGACCAAGAAGGGGAAGATCAAGAAAGGAAGTCCATTTACCTTGCCTCATTGCTTTGACGTTTTGAAGGATGATGAGAAATGGAAGAAGCATGATGATATAGATGATTTGGATTTGAGCGACAAATGCAAGCGAACAATTGAGTTGGATGATGATGATGAGGAGGAGGCATCAAGTTATGATGGCAAGAGAAGCCCTACACCCAACTCGGTTTCATAGTCGAAGCCAAAAAAACGGATGGAACCAAGAAAGACGCAAAAGAAAAGAAGAAGAGGAAAGGAGATGATGAGCTCAAAATGCTATGGAAGCTATTGTGAAGGCAAGAAAATAAGCCAACGCGGTGAGGAAAATGGCAAGGAAACAAGATGCCGCGGCTGAGGAGAGGACGGTGGCGGCCGAGGAGAGGAAGGTGGCTTTGGAGGAGAGGAGGTGAGCATGGAGGAGCGATCTAGATTGTTGGATTGGGAGAAGCACCTGTTCTTATTGGACACAACTATCCTCAATGAGGCGCAAAAGGAGTATGTTAATCTTTCCCGTGAAGAAGTCTTGATCCAAAAAAGAGCCATGATTCGCGCCATGGATGGCGGTGGCCTTGGCGGCCTGGGAGGCATGGGTGTCTTCGGAGCTACCATGCGCGGCATGGGTGCCATGTGTGGCTTTGGAGCTACCATGGAGACCATGGGAGGCATGGGTGGCTTTGCAACACCTCCGGGCGCCATGGCCGGCATGGGAGGCATGAGTTTTGCGTCTCTCATGGGAGGCATGGGTGCACCTCCGGCTGCCATGGGTGGAATGTCTTCCGGTGTGCCTCAGACACCTTCCCATGAAGATGTCGTTAAAGATCTTGCCAACACCGTCCGAGCTTCACGTGATGCGGCGGGCGACAATGATGAAGAGGAGGAGGAAGAATCGTCTTCGGAGGAGTCGGATGAATCAGAGGAAGATGAGGACGAAGACGAGGACGAGCTTGATTGTTGATGTGCGTTTCGTTTGTGTCATGAACTTGGTTTGCATTTTGAACTTGGTCGGATGATCTTGTGGGCATGAATTTGAACTTGTGGGCATGAACTTTTATTCATCAGCTTGTTTGTGTGATGCCATGTTCATTGCATTTTGAATGTTTAAAATTCATTTTATGTCCAAAATTCAACATATGGCATGCGTCGGCGAGACGCGCGCAGCCCCTTGGGCCCTAGTTGGGTCAGGGCGGACCGGCTATAGCTGCGACGCGGTCGTGTCCGGCTGGTCCGGGGAGCACCTGACGATGAGGGCGGTGCTATTGTGCCGTGTCTGCTGCAACACGGGTACAGGAGCTTCGCGGGAGCGATCTAGGCCCGACCGGGCAATTGACCTGGTGTGCTCCCACTGCTGCGTCCGGGTTGCTGCCGCCTGAGCTGGTGGAGGTTGTTCCCTCCCATGTGTCTGCGGTACTGCCGACCCTAGTCTACTGGTGATCCATTTTGGTCCGGCCGACCTCGCAGCATTTGCCGTTGTGAGACTACGGTGTTGTTCTCTTTACTATGTCGGCGCATGTTGGTGGGCCGCGGAAGTCGTGGAGCTGGCGGTTGGTCCTGGGTTGTGGGTGTAAGCGGTCGGGAGAAATCTCTGTCGGGTCTCACCGGCACCGACGCGCTGACGCCTATGGGCGCCGCCATCCTTCTTGAAGGGCGTCGTGGGGACCTTTCCCCCACTCCCCTATCGGTGTACCGGGAGAAATCCTAGGATTCGTCCGAAAAGCAGCGGCGTCATCGTCGCGGTCCTTCTTGGAGGTGTTGCTTGGTACACGGCAATTCGGTGGCATTGGAGCGTGGTGGAAGTCTCCGGTGGGCGCAGCAGTTGCAGGATCCCATTGCTTTCGTCGATCCGGCAATGTTGACATTATTTCTCTTGTTTTTTCATGTCTTTTCTTTTGGGCGTGTTTGTGCTGCTTGCCCCAGCGTTGCTCAAACTTTTGTATCGAGTCAGTTGCTATGTTAATATAGCGGGGCGAAAGTCTATTTTGACAGAAAAAGGGTAAAACTAGGTGAGGGTGCCTTCTATATTTTGTTCGGGGGCTTCAAATTCCTGAAGACAGTCCTGGATACCATTAGAAATGCCTTAACTGGACAAGTAACAGATGAGATATGTTAAGAGCAACTCTAATGGGGCGACCCAAACGGACATCGATTTTATCCGCTTTTTGTCCGTTTGGGTCGCCTGCGCCCAACGGGAGGCAGACCCATTTTATGCATGTCCGGGTCGGCATTTCGTCAAACACATAGGAGACAGGGAGCTCGCAAACGCTGGTGCACGTTGGCCATGGCCGGGACGAGCTGGAGTCTGCTGCTTGAGGTCGGGCGCTGGACGAGGCCGTGCAGCGACTGGGCGTGGGAAGGCGAGGCCAGGCCGGGTTCGGCGAGGGGCGAGGCCAACGACTGCAGTAGCGCCGCCCCGGCGCACGGACGAGCTGGAGCCCGCCATGGCTCTGCGGCACGGCAGAGCGAGCTCCACGCACCGCGGCGAGTTCCGCATATTGGAGGGGCGAGCGAAGGCCACGGCAAGCGGGACGAGCGAAGGCCACGACGAGCACCCGAGCGGCTAGCTACGCACGCGGGTAGCATGCGTTGTGCATGCACGCACACAAGCAGCCACCTGCATGACCGGAGCAGCATGCCCGCCGCGCTCGCCGCAGCTAACCGCGGCCGCTGCGCCAGCTCGCGCCCGCCGTAGCTCGTTGCGCCCCCCGCCCCGCCCGCCACGCGCTGCAGCTCGCCGCGCCTCCCGTGCGTTGCATTTGGCCGCGCACCGCTCGCGCCCGACGGAGCCGTCCCGCGCGCTGCCGCCCCCTGCGCGCCGCGCTCCGCTCGTGCTGTAGCTCGTCGCGCCCGCCAGAGCCGTCCCGCACGCTGCCGCTCCGCGCCCCGCGCTTGCCGGAGCCATCCTCGCCTCGCCTCGCGCGCCTCTGCCCGTGCCCCGCTTGTGCGCGCCGCATCCCGCGAGCTCGCCTCTGCCCGTACCCCGCTCGTTGGCGGCGGCGCACCAGTTGACGGCTGGGCCGCGCGGCGAGCAGGAGGTGGTCAAGCGGACCGGCGGGCGCATCGGAGCAGTGCGCCTGCACGTTGGCGTTTGCACAGAGGAGAGAGGTGGAGTGGGGTGGGCCATCGGATAAAATAAGCAGAGGGACGTGGGTGTGACAGGTGGGGCAGGCCTGGACACAGGCGGACGAGGCGAGTGCAGAAAACGTCCGCTTTGTGTCCGCCGTTGACCCAAATGTGGCTCAAATTTGGGATGGAAATGGGTCCGCGCGGATACAAAACGGACACGAAATGAAAATGGGTCTGCGTGTTGGGCTGGCGTTTTTGTCCACACTGATCCAAATTAACGGCGGCGGACGAAATGGGTACTCCCATTGGCACACTGATCCAAACGCGGAGGAAATGGGTACTCCCGTTGGAGTTGCTCTAATGCCCTTAACCTTGTTCTCATATAGGTCGATCGGTGCCAGAGATGAACATGTCATGTCCGGAGCTGGAAGGATGGCGTACGTGGTTGGTCCTTTGCGTACGTACGGCCGGTCCATGCTTTTGTACTGGTGATGGCTACATTGCAACGATCAGATTAATGATACACCAAACAAGGACCATGCTGGGGACACTTCAATTATTTGATTAACACCTCTGTACAGATCACGAGTGGAGTGCCCATATGAAGATGCCTTTCCGGAATGCTGCTATAAATCAGAGGGCATTCCAAGTGTAGCGCATGCTCAGAACACCTTCTCTTCCCCAATCAAGAGCATCCCCTATAATTTTTAGGGCCTCAGGTTCCGTCCGAGATGGCGGAGACGGTGCTAAGCATGGCGAGGTCCATGCTGGGGGGTGCCATCAGCACGGCCGCCTCTGCCGCGGCCGCCGAGCTGAGCTTGGTGATGGGTGTGCAGAAGGATATTTGGTAAGCGGTAACCAAGTTCACAATTACTGACTTGCTTCTTTTTTCAGGCCATTCTTTACTGAGGAAAGTATTGTTTCGTTAACTGCCTAGGCTAGCTCTGTCTAATTAATTTTTTTGGGTGAGAGGTTACGGTCACAAATATCGGATCTTTTTTTAATTCAGAACGAACAAATTACCTAGAATCAAAACTGAAATACTAGAGAGAAAAATTAATCCAGTCAAGAAAGAAAATCCTGGCTTATAAGCCCCCCTGGATAGGTGAGGCTTATGAATATGTTTGAAACATCACATAAACTTTTAACTCGACTTACATATGTAGCCCACTCAAAATTATGTTCAGGAAGGTAAAATATTCATCAAATATTGCTGCATATTACAACCTACGGAATGTCAAAAATTGTTGTTCTAAGTTTCTTTTGATCCTTTGTGTCGCAGGTTCATCAAAGACGAGCTAGAGACAATGCATGCATTCCTGGTGGCCGCTGAAGCAATGAAGGAAAAGGACATGCTACTTAAGGTGTGGGCGAGGCAAGTAAGGGACCTATCCTATAATATTGAAGATTGCCTTGGTGAATTCATGTTGCATGTGGCAAGCCAAAGTTTGTCGCAGAAACTGATGAAACTCAAAGATCGTCATCGAATCGCCATGCAAATCCGTGATCTCAAATCGAGAGTTGAAGAAGTGAGCAGCAGGAATACACGCTACAACCTAATTGAGAAGAACCAAATCACCAGAACCATCGATGAAAGGTATTCTTGCATGGAAGATATCCGCAACCAGTCAGCTAGCAACATTGATGAAGCTGAACTTGTGGGGTTTTCCAAGCCCAAACAAGATTTGATAAAACATATAGACGTAGGTGCCAACAATGGCTCTACTCAAGTAGTATGCGTACTCGGCATGGGCGGTTTGGGTAAGACTACTCTTGCAAGGAAGGTTTATGAAAGTATGAAAGACTTTACATGTTGTGCTTGGATCACCGTCTCGCAGTCATTTGTCAGGATGGAGCTTCTAAAAGTTATGATCAAAGAACTTTTCGGCAATGAAGCATTGAAGAAGCAATTTGAAGGGAATGTTATGTTATGCGAGAAGAGAACCTTGCCAACTACCTCAACAAAGAGCTACTTGAGAAGAGGTACTTTGTTGTTCTTGATGATTTGTGGAATATAGATGATTGGAAGTGGATCAAAAGTATTATCTTTCCTAGTAGTAATACCAAAGGTAGCCGGATAATGGTAACAACACGAGATGTTGGCATAGCTAAGCAGATTACTCCCGAATCACTTATCTACCGCCTTCAACCCCTAGAATCAGTTGATGCCACAAATCTTCTACTAAGAAAGAGTAGGAGAACACCTGAAGACATGGAAAAGGATAAAAACTTCAAAGACATAGTTGAACGACTAGTTAAGAAGTGTGGTCGTTTACCGCTAGCTCTTCTCACTATAGGAGGCGTACTTGCCACTAAAAGGATAGCAGAGTGGGGACTAGTTTATGAACAACTCCCCATAGAGCTCGAGACCAACATTAGCCTTCAAGCAATGAGGTGGATTGTTACACTGAGTTACAACCACTTGCCATCTCATCTCAAGTCATGTTTTTTATACTTAAGCATCTTTCCTGAGGATTCTGAAATAAAAATGAGGCATCTTGTAGAGAGATGGATAGCTGAGGGGTTTGTTAGACCCAAAGATGGGATGAGCATTCAAGATGTTGGAATAGGTTATTTCACCGAACTGATCAACCGTAGTATGATTCAACCCTCAAAAGTGAACATAGAAGGGAACGTTAAGAGTTGCCGAGTGCATGATATAATGCGTGATGTCATGGTCTTGATTGCCAAAGATGAAAATTTTGTGTACTTGGCGGCAGATGACGTAACCAGTGTCGTGGAGGAAAACTTCCGCCATGTAGCATACCATGGTAACAAGTGCAAAAATATATGCATAGATTGGAGCCATGTTAGGTCAATAAACCTATATGGTGACAGACCTGTGGAGCCATCACCTGCACTTTGTTCCCCTGCCTTGAGGATGCTTAGAGCCTTGGATCTAGAGGATGCACATTTTGGAGTCACACAGAAAGATGTCAATAATATAGGTCTGTTGCGCCACCTGAAATATGTGAATGTTTGGTATGCTAAAGGATATACAAATATTTATAAGCTTCCCAGATCCATAGGGAAGTTACACTTCCTGCAGACATTGGACTTAAGGGACAGTCATATCAAACCTACCAAATGAGATCAGTAAACTTCAATGCCTCCTTAGCCTCCGGTGTACAAGAAGAGTTGGCTACTCCTATTTTGACCGTGATAGGCCCGAAAGGTGCTTGATCCACATACTGTGTTTGCCCATGACATTCACACCTTTTGTTGATCCTGATGAGCGCGCCGAGAAAATTGCCGAGCTACACATGGCATGTTCTACCAGTTGTTCAAGGTCAAAGGGTGTGAGGATCCCGGTAGGATTCCGCAACCTTAAAGTGTTACATGTGCTAGAAGTTGTGGATGTCAAACGAACCAGCAGCAAGGCTACCAGGGAGCTAGGAGAGCTAACAAGGCTTGGTAAACTACGAGTGGTAACAAGTGGTGCCACTGAGAAAAAGTGCAAGATACTCTGTGAGGCTATTGAGAAGCTATCTTCCCTGCGCTCTCTTTATGTGGAAGCTGATAAGCTTGATTGGCTGCATTCTGTTTCCTCTCCTCCCCCACTCATGAGGAGCCTCAAAGTGGCTGGACATCTTGGAGAGATGCCAGATTGGTTGGGAAGTTTGATGCATTTAGTGAAGATTTACCTAGTGGGGAGCAATCTGAAGGGAGTTAAAGCCATGGAATTACTAGGGACACTGCCCAACCTCATGCTCCTTGGTCTTCGTCAGAATGCTTATGCTGGAGAGAAGCTTGTCTTCAGAGAGGGAGCATTCCAGAATCTCAGAAAACTTGATTGTTCTCACAATAGGGAATTGAAGGAGGTGAGATTTGAGGAGGGCACTTCGCCCCAAATGGAAAAGATGCAATTCGGCCCTTGCAGGGTGGAATCAGGGATCCTTGGTGTGAAGCACCTTCCAAAACTCAAGGGAGGTGTGCTTGGTGTGCTGCAAGGTGAGATGGACGCACACCCAAACCGTCCGGTGTTGCGACTATCTGACCACCGGAGCTACCATGAGCAGGGGGATGTCGTTGACGTTGAAGAATCCAATACTGTACGAGAGAGCTCTGGGCATGTGGTGGTCGTACCGAGGGGGAGCGACAGGTCAGCTAATTTATCTTTCGCTCAGTAACTAGTTATCAATTAAACTGATCTGATGACGTCCCCTATACACTTAGCACAACTGAATATGATGATGGTCTCCCTCTGTTATTTTTGTAGCAGCCAAGACGGTGACAATGGGGACATCGAAGGCTCCGCTGTGCTGGAAGACCATTTCTGGTCCTGCCATTTCAATGGCAACGATGCTTGATAATCCACGAGATGCTGCTCATTTCTTTCTTTAGCTCCTGGTGCAGATTCTCAAAGACTCCTGCCTTAGCTGGTACCTACAGATAGAATTTATGTCTGTTTATTTCCTTCATCTTATTTCTGGCATTGTGCTAGTCCATACTTTTTGAGTTGATTCAGTTGAGGTTTTTAGCAGGAGCTGTTGCTCCTCTGATTCTGCGACTATTGTACCTATCTTCTGACGCCATACTGGTACAGCTCAAATCTCCTACGATTCTTTTTAATCCATTGCATTTTTTCAAATTTTTTGTCAGACATTCTGTCATGCACACCAACTGTTTATTACGGCATCTGTAAGAGGTTATGTTTGTGGTACTGAATTTAAATTTGATGACCTGCAGTTTGTTACTTGGTTGTCCCAAACTCTGGTTCAATGTAATTACCTACCGTTAGTTGTATTGATATTTACCTGCTGCACATGTAAGGAGTACGTTACAGTGTCAGCTAGTTGTTTGTTTTATATCAGGGTCTCTGCTTTAATTTTCCTTTCATCTTGCTTTTATTTCATATAATCCATTTCGTAGCAGATAAAAGAACATAATGTTAGTTTATTAAAGAAAAGAGCACCTGTTTTAGTGTTCAGTGTCAGCATGATATCATTTTAAAATTTCAGAAATGTTGAAACCCAGGAGGCAATGGAGCAATTCTGCTAGATGAGGTTTGAGCAGGGAGCGTGTCCACCTGAAGTACATCCTGTGCCGCCAAGGACAAACAAAATGCCAAGTGAAGTTGGAAATCATTGGATCCTTTTCTGATCCAGGAGAGAGCTAGTTCGTGATGGCTCGACAGTCCAAGCACCTGTGAAGCGTGGGTGATAACTTGGTGAGTCAAACATGTTATGTGTGTAATTAGAACATCTGATGTTCTTTTCAGCTTGCAAACACATAATACATTTGCTGCTGAATTAAACTCATGCATGCTCTGCATGTGCATTTCAGCTGGGGAGAAGATGTGGAAGATATGGTCTGCACGGCTACACCACACCGGATGCTGCTAATAAATTAAGATGCAGATGTTGTTGCGCTGCAATCACGCCAGATTTCCACGTCTGCCGGTGGTGGCCTCCATATGCCACAAAGTGAACCTGAGATACACCCCGATGTTCATACGCTGCGAATTAATGTCAGACTGAATTACTGTTTGGAAGCTCAGAATTCCATATAATGGAGGCCATGAAGCATGCTACAGCGCCATTTGAAGATATCAGAAGTGGCAACTGCTGGCCCAGATGACAATCGGTTCTTCGGGAGTGCCATAGAACGGATCAACCTGATCTGGAGACGTGCAATTTTTTCTGAATACGGATACACTTGGTTGACTAGTACTTTCTCTGCTTTTTAGAGATAATTTACTACTATCCATTTGTTGCTGCCACTATATTTTTGCTTGTTTGTGTACAAAGAATGAGGGTTGTATATATGTCGAAGAAATGATGCACCAGCTATATGTCATTAACTATGCCATTTTCAACGGTTTTACTTTGCAAATTACGGTTTGTCAGCGAAAGACCTTGTGGCAGTACCCGAAACTTACCTAGTTTTATTTTGGGAGGAGCAGTATTTTCCATCCATAATTTGTCCTCGAAATCCCAATTGTCTGTATACTAACCATAAAAAAAATTATCTCTACTCCTAATGGACGACTTGGTGAATAGTCCGCGCGGTTAATTTTCGCTGGTTTATTTTCGTCATACTCCGCCCGCCGTTTTTTTTCATCATCGCACCACCTCTGCCTTACTCGATCGAAAAAACCGGTGCAAACAAAACCCCTGGGATCGATCCCTCATTCACACAGCTGATCGATCTCCGCCGCCGCCCGACACAGCAGATCGATCTCCGCCGCCGCCCGATCGCACGCCCGAACCACCCCTACGCCCAGACCGCGGCGGATCCATCCCTTCGCCGTCGCACTTGCAGGAGGCGGCGGTCTGCTGTTGGATCGGGCGAGGACACGGGGCCGCGATCCCGCGTGTCGTGTTCGCCGCCCGATCGCACGCCCGAACCACCCCTACGCCCAGACCGCGGCGGATCCATCCCTGTGCCGCGCCGCGGCGGATCCATCCCTTCGCCGTCGCACTTGCAGGAGGCGGCGGTCTGCTGTTGGATCGGGCGAGGACACGGGGCCGCGATCCCGCGTGTCGTGTTCGCCGACGATCACGACCCCGATCTGACGGCGGCCACCTTCTGACCACCCACAGGGTCTCAACCGGCGCTGCTCCCCTTTCAGTGCTACGTAATGCAAGTTCATACACATTATTTCATACTGAATATTTCATGCTGAAGGCCATACAAAAAAACATCTCAGGAGGCGGCGATCTGCTGTGGGATCGCTTCAGGAGACGCGAAGCGATCTGGTGTGGGATCGCTTTAGGAGACGGGGCCGTGATCCCGTCTACGTGACGCCGTGATCCCCTTCTGGACGCGCCCAGCATCCAACTTCTGCTGTACGTATTGCAGGTTTATACTCAATAATCGCACATTACCTATGTACAGAAAATACATACAGAATCTCAAGTTTATACTCGTTTATGACTATCTTTGCTGGAGCATGGTAGGCCAAACAGCAGTTATGAAATTGCATATTTGAGTTGGTTGCTTGTGCTTACTTGGAATGCTCAACGTCGGCAATCTTAGATTACATATACATCAAGCAGACGACCTCCTTTCCTGGACCATGGTATGCCAGGCACCATTTCTAAAATTTGCAACAGAATAGCTTAGGAGCTGTTTACGCATGTTGCTGAACATGTTTAGTTGCTGTACATGTTTGCATAACTGATTGTGCTGCTTTTACTTATTTTGATTGCTTGGTTGTGTGGCTTGTTCTGCTTACTTTGCACTGCCAAGAAGCAGCCTGTCCAATAAGCATAGTCTCCAAGTTGTCTCCAAGTTCACGAACGAAAGTGCATGAAACATAACAATTAAGAATCAGTCTGTTTACATAAAACCTCCCAATACGGAGGCCAGGAGTTGGATTCTGGGCGCGTCCAGAAGGGGATAACAAAATAAATGATTGACGGTAGACAACTTCAGTATGAAACATAACAAAATAAGATCATTAAGATGGTAGACAACTTCAGTTCACAAGCCATTGTTAATAGTATGAAATCTTTGCTTGTAGGTAAGTATGGGGAATCCACAAAGCAAATCTGCGGAACATACAACAGCGTCAGGTGTACCTAGAGGTAAATCTTTGACTAAAAAACTTGCCGCACATGTCAAGCTATATCCCGATTGTGATTTCCTTAAATGACGTTGTTTCAGATAATTTGGATTGGACAAATGATGGTGAGAACAACCTGAGTACCCCATTTATGACAGTTGGATTGTCAATTTACCATGATTTAATACTATTTATTTATCGAATTGATCTCGCTTACTTGTATGAATGACACTCAGATGGGCTGACACTTGAGCCGTCTGGACAACCGGTTCTTCCGGATAATGAACTTGTGGGTACTGAAGGTGTAGGATATCAGATGGCTGGGACAAACGTTGTTGATAATCACCCTATGAGTCCAGGTATGAGGCTGTGCAGATAGAGTACTCATCATTTTATTCTCTTAAGTTCGTGACTTCAATCTCAGTTACTTGTATGAACCATGCTCCAGACCACTCGGTACCTGAACAGACCGCAGACCCGGTTGTTCCCCAACCCACTGATGGTGATATCACATGTGTTCAGCGGCCTCCCGATCTGAACTCAGGTGAGCAAAAAACATATTGAAAAGGAGACCCGGCAATCTCGGTTATTTATCATGCTTATAGAGGTTGTGTTGCAGACATTCAAGAACAGTCTAAGAACAATAACATTTAGCTTTTGTTTTGTTCCAGATGTTCTTGATGTGTCTCCTATTGATGGAGGAATACACCTGTACACTATGTCAACTGCTCAAGATTTATCCCAAACCGTTTCAACATCCGAGCACATGACTACAGGATCTTTCGAGAATGGCACCAAACAAACTAAAAAAGGTATCTTATCTGATGAAAAAAGGGAGCAGATAAACGCCAAGAGGCGAGCTAATTATCGGCGGAAGAAAGAGGAGTAAGCAAAGAAACTTGAGCATGAAAGTCAAGCTTACCTTTCAACATCTGGTATAATTGTTTGATTTTTAATGAAAACAATGTGCATTCATGCTTTGACTACTCTCACAGCTTGCTGCATCTATTATTAGACCGTCTATTTACTTGTATGAACCAATTTCAGATCAGTCCATCACTGAACAGACCGCAGTTGTTGTTGTTCCTCAACCCACTGATGGTGATGTCACATGTGTACCGCGGCCTTCCGAACTGAACTCAGGTTAGTATAAAACATAATCAGTACTCTCTACTCTTCGGATAGCACTAAACTGACCCGTTATGACCACTATCGGTTATTTTTACATCAAGCGGGCAACCCGGCAACCTCATCAACGTTTGTGTCTCTCAGTTGTCTCACTGACGAGTTAGCCGCAGCCGTAGCACAAAGTGTAAACGGTATTACAAGATTCGTCTTTCGTTGTGAACCGTATCTATCTTATAGAGGTTGTGTTGCAGATGTTCATTAACATACTAAGTACATTATCATTTTGGTTTGGTTTTGTTCTAGAGGCTCTAGATTTGACTCATATGTATGGAGGAAATCACGTAAACATCAATGCAACTACTCAAGTTTTACCACAATCCGGTTCAACATCCAAGCACATGACTACAGGATCTGTCGTGCGTGTCTCCAAACCATCTAAGAAAGTTATCTTGTCTGATGAAAAAAGGGAGCAGATAAACGCCAAGAGGCGAGCTGCTTATCGGAGGAAAAAAGAGGAGGAAGCAGAAAAAGTACAGCATGGAAGTCAACCTGACCTTTCAATATCTGGTATGATTGTTTGATTTTAAATCAAAACAATGTACATTCCTGCATTCACTACTCTCACACCTTCATGCATCTATTACTAGATGACAAGAAAGAGCTAATAAATGTGCGGAGGCGGGCAACGTATCTTAAGAACAAGGAAAATACTGACATTAACAAGGAACAGATGAAAGCTCCGTTGGTAGATGGTTATCGAAGAAAATATGATGATGCCGCCGGCAAGCATCTCCATCAAAATATGCCTGCCGTTGACATGTCGGGTACGACTATTTCTATATTACAGGCCAAACGTCTATTGAATATAGTCCCTTTGTTCATAACAGTATGATTATTATCTGAGAATCCGTGAGTATGACACCTGCAACCATATTGCAGGTATGCAAAATGTTCCACGGAGCGCTCTCGGTGATATCACTAATGGGGTACAAGCTCACCCTATGCTCCTTGCCGACAAAAATAGCCAGATCAAGGCTCAAGGGCGAGCTACCGTGAAGCACAAAGATGATAACCTTCCTGCCCTTACAATATCAGGTTAGAATGCTTTTTGATTCAGCTGCCTCTTGATAGTATATATATTCCTAATGTTTCTGGATACAAGTGTTTAATAAGTTATCTTGGACAACAAGCTTATCAAACTCATTATTTTATCGTCCTCTCGTTTGACTTTTGATTAGACATTAATACCTTGTGAAAATGGACGGAAGGAGTCAGCTGATATGACCTACATAATATGCTGGTACCTTTTGTATCAATGATCAATTAATGCAGTACTGATTAGCGTTTTACACTGTTGTATAACCAGCCGACCCAAATAGGTCCAGCTATACGTCATTGTCACAAGATGAGGCGGTATTGCCTCATACCAATACAATCAGTACAACTGTCATTCGTGATAACCAACTACCTAGGAAGCAGCGTGGTAAGCAACACAGAACTTGCTTAACTCCTGATCAAATGGAGCAAACAAACGCGCGGAGGCGAGCAACATATCGGAAACATCTAGAGCACGGAACTATCGATCTTGAAGAAAAAAATACCACGTTGCGAGAATGGAGGGCATGCAGCAAAGAGAAGGGGAAGTTAAGTGCAAAAAGAAAGGCAACTTATGCGGCAAAGAAGCACACCCCGTGCAAAGAATCCCTCGCACTCCCACGTCCAGACCTAGCAAACTTATCCCGCGCAACACCCCTCTCTCGGGCCGCCGAAGGTGATTCATCTGATGGCGACCCGACGACAATCATGCCGAATTTCATTGTTGGTACCAATGGTATGATAATTCTATTGTCACCTTGTTGTGCTCATTCTCACCAACCCTCATCTGACATGACGTTGTCTATTGTCACATTCGCCATGGAGATAATGCAGACGAAATCGATGGGTTCCGAGACTGCATCACTGGCGATGAGACGACACCATCCGACTTTATGGATGAGGAGTACTACATGTTTCGCGACGAAGGTATGGTCAACTATAATCTATGAATTTGTGGGGCTTTATCATAATTATAGTTAGTAGTTAATAATGTTTTGAACATCATGTTTCAACAAATGCACGTAGGATACGATAATGACACCTTGGAGGATGAAGAGGAAGAGATCATATCGTCTGCTATACCTAGCGAGGTTGATCCATTAGACTTTGTCTACACAAACATCCCAGACACGACTCACATCCTGAAGCTCGACACAAACTGCAAACACTGCAAGGCAAAAAAATTTGTGTCTAAGACTGACGGCTTCTGCTGTCGCAATGGCCAGATCGAACTTAAACAACCTGAGCCAATCCCAGAGCTGATGAGGCTATGGTCAAGCATGGATGCAGATTCTAGACATTTTCGGAAAAACATACGCTTCTTCAACGGGCATTTCGCCTTCACAACCCTTGGCGTCAGCCTTGATGAGAACTACACAAACATGATGTCTGGGGTGTACACATTCCGGGCACACGGCACCATCTACCACAATGTGCATTCGTTCGGGCCTAGCTCCCGTCCTGAGCATCTGCAGTTATACTTCTATGATGATGACCCAACCATCACTCATTGTAAGGCGGCCACCAAGCAATTAGACCAAGATGTCGTGAAGAAGTTAGTAGACATACTCAAAGAAAACCCGTACTCCCAGCAATTTAGGAGTTTGGGTGCACACAAGGACAACCTCGATGATTACAGGATAGACCTAAACACCGATAAAAGGCTTGACCAAAGAAGATATAACAGACCGTTGTCATCTGAGGTCGCTGCAATTTGGGTTGAGGGCAACGACCTAGCAAAAAGGTTTGACCGGAGGATAACACTTTGTGGTAATAACAACGAAAGGCACAGTATACGTGTGACCTCCGGAGCATATGACCCTTTGTCTTATCCCCTATTCTATCTAAGGGGAGAACTAGGTTGGCATCCGAAGCTACCTAAACGTAATGTTCCTTTGGAGGTTGTACTAAATCCTCAACTGGTCCATGATGATGATGAGGATGCAGGTATGCCGTCTGCGTCCCATTTTGCTACAAATAATATTTTTTTTTGTCGATTATATCCTCATTTTGATGGTACTCAATCATGTGCAGAGGGCAACAGCAGGTTATGCGTCTCTGTCAGAGACTACTACTGTTACATGCTGCAGACACGGCCTGCGATCTTTAATCCCATACTCTGTGGAGCACGCCTCTTGCGGCAATGGGCTGTCGACATGTACGTCAAGATTGAAAGTTGTCGGTTAAGGTGGTACAGGAAGAACCAGACGCAGATTCGTGCTGACTTGTATAAAGGAGTTGTTGATGCGATCACATCGGGGGAGACACAAGCAAGCGCTGTTGGGGTAAGAATAGTTCTCCCTGGAACATACCCTGGTGGCGACCGCGACATGAAGAAGAGGCATATGGATGCCATGGCAATTGTACATACATACGGGAAGCCTGACATCTTCTTAACCATGACTTGCAATCCAAAATGGGAAGAGATAACGAATGAGTTGCTGCCTGGTCAGACGGCACAAGACCAACCTGATATTGTGGCTCGCGTGTTCTTTGGCAAACTAGAGGCTATGAAGGACATGTTGTTCAAGAAGAACATCCTGGGTGTTGTTGTCGCATATGTATATGTTGTTGAGTTTCAAAAAAGGGGCCTCCCACACGCACATTTTCTGTTGATCATGGACTCAACATATAAGCTTATCGTCCCCGAGCAGTATGACCGACTCATTTCCGCAGAGCTCCCGGACAAGCATAAGTATCCGGAATTGTATGCAATGGTGGTAAAACATATGATGCACGGACCATGCGGTGCTCTAAACCCGAAGAATGTTTGCATGCAAGAAAACGGATGCAAGTGCAGATACCCGCGGTCGTTCAATGAAAACACAGCACAGGGGAAGGACTCGTACCCAGTTTATCGACGTAGAGACGATGGTAGGCGTGCTAAGGTCCGAGGGAAGATGTTGGACAACAGATGGGTTGTGCCTTATAACCCATACCTTCCGCGGATGTTCAATTGCCACATCAACGTTGAGGTCTGCTCGAGCATAAAGGCCGTCAAATATCTTTACAAGTACATTTACAAGGGCCATGATAAGGCTTCTTTCAGCATCGACCAGCCCGACGCCGATGGTAACATTGATGAGATCAAGAGATACGTTGACGCAAGGTGGATCACCCCTCCGGAGGCTTTGTGGAGGATATTTGGCTTTCCACTTTGCGCCAACTACCCTCCTGTCTTGCAGTTGCCTCTTCATCTCCCGAATATGCACAGGGTCGCATTCAATGCCCAGGCTGACTTGAAAAATGTTGTCGCCTCAGAAAATATTTCAAAATCCATGTTAACGGAGTATTTCAAGGCTAACCAGGAACACCCTCGGGCTAGAAATATATTGTACAAGGATTTTCCCGGAAGCTTCACGTGGCAGAAGAAAAAGAAGTTTTGGAAGCCGCGGGTCGAGCGTTTTCAAATAGGTCGCATCGTGTCTGCCAATCCTGCCGAGGGGGACCGATACTATCTGCGTGTGTTACTAAACCATGTTACGGGCAAAACATCCTTTGACGACTTGCTCACCATGGACGGCGTGCTATGTGGGAGCTTTAGAGAGGCTGCTGAAAGGTTGGGACTCATCGAGGTAGACAACACGCTCGACGACTGTCTTACTGAGGCTGAGCAGTGGGCGATGCCATGTTCTCTTAGGAGGCTCTTCGCAACCATCTTGGTGCACTGCGAGCCAGGCGACGTGCGTGGTTTATGGGATAGGCACCTCGAGCCTATGTCAGATGACTATCGTCGATCACGCACGTCCCCTCACGAGGTGGAGCAGATGGTGTTGCTAGACATTAGGGATATGTTGCAGTCCATGGGTAAAGATATTGTTGATTTCGCTCTTCCGAGCATAGATGATGCGTTTGACCCAACCGAGGGCGAGGCAAGAGAGTTCATCGAGGAAACAACCGTTGAGTTTGACATGGATGACACTAAGTTGGTATCTTTGCTGAACTTGGAACAAAGGGCCGCATACGACGAGATACTAACGGCTGTTGAACGTGGTGATGGGGGTGTATTCTTTGTTGATGGCCCTGGTGGTACAGGGAAGACCTTCCTATACAGGGCGATGCTTGCCAAGGTGAGGAGCCAAGGCAAGATTGGTATCGCTACCGCGACGTCGGGCGTCGCCGCTTCTATCATGCCTGGCGGCAGGACTGCCCACTCGAGGTTCAAGATCCCATTGAGTTGCGATGATGGAGCCTCGTGCAGCTTCACCAAGTAGAGTGGGACCGCCAAGCTCCTAAGGATGGCCTCATTGATAATATGGGACGAGGCCAGCATGACGAAGCGACAAGCGGTAGAGGCATTGGACAACAGCATGCGCGACATCATGGGAATACGTGACCGACCCTTTGGAGGAAAGACTGTTGTTTTTGGTGGGGACTTTCGGCAGGTGGTTCCGGTCGTCAGAAGGGGGTCGCGGGGCCAGATAATTGATGCAACCCTCCGAAGTTCTCATCTGTGGAAGTGTATGCGGCAGCTTCGGCTCATCACCAACATGAGGGCTCATAATGACACGTGGTTTGCCGATTACTTGCTAAGGGTCGGCAATGGCATTGAGGATGTAGACGATCAAGGCAACATACTACTCCCTGAAGATATTTGTCTGCCGTCTATAGGCGAGGTTGACGACCTGGAGAAACTTATTGACCACGTGTTTCCGAGTCTAGATGACAACATGTCTGATTCCAATTACATGACATCTCGAGCAATCCTTTCCACGACAAACGACAATGTCGACAAGATAAACATCCGCATGATAGACCGTTTTCATGGAGATGAAGTAATCTACCATAGCTTTGACATTGCAGAGGACGGCCCATATGGCTACTACGCTCAGGAGTTTCTTAATGGATTGACTCCTAATGGTCTTCCTCCGCATGCACTCAAGCTAAAGCTGAACTGCCCTGTCATACTTCTAAGGAACATTGATCCAGCTAATGGACTGTGTAACGGCACTAGGCTTGTTGTAAGAGGTTTTGAGAGGAACACCATTGATGCAGAAATCGTGATTGGTCAACACGCTGGCAGGAGGGTCTTCCTTCCTCGAATACCTCTCTGCCCATCTGAAAACGACATGTTTCCGTTCAAGTTTAAGAGAAAGCAATTTCCTATAAGGCTTAGCTTTGCTATGACCATTAACAAGGCTCAAGGGCAGACCATACCGATAGTTGGTGTCTACCTACCCAATCCCATGTTCTCTCATGGTCAGCTCTATGTTGCTTTGTCTCGAGCCACCGCGAAGAGAAACATAAAGATACTCATTCAGAAGGAGAAGCCGAAGGAGAAGGCCAACAAGCTAAAGGACAATCCAAAGAAGCGAAAAAGACCGACTGTGTCCTTACTGACCTCGATGAAGAACATCGTCTACAAGGAAGTCCTTACAGGCTGAAGTTCGGTCTTAATAGACTGGCAGGTTTAGTAATGACAGAGCATTTACTCTTGCGATGGTCAAGATATGCTGAATTTCGTTTCTTTTACATATAATTTTTTATTTGGTATTTTTATATTTGGATGTATACAACATCATCGCTGATATAGATTTTCTACAAGCGTACTTTTTCATGTGTAATATGTGATTCAGATATAGTGATTGGCAGGATAAAGACCTGGAACATCCAATGAAACTATTGTATTACGGCAAATTAACATATATGTTCTTATTATTTTGGTATTTTGATAGTATGTTTGAATGTAAGTTTATGCACGTCCTTATGATCCTCTACAATCAGCTAGGTCAGAACTATAATATTCTGATTGGTCTGAATTATAAGACCAACACACGCAGGAGGGAAGTTTGTGAAGCTTGTGAATATATATTTTGCATATGTACTACAAATAAATAATAAAAAGCTAGCCTGCGTACATGCGAATAAGTTTATATGCCCGTGCGACTTTGAAAAAATGTGACAACTGACATGTCTGATTGCTGAAGTGTACAATATTTGGAAAAAAATTAGAATACTTGATACTTTCACGTATCTAAATTAATTATTTAACAGTTCAGTTCAGGTTACATATTATTTTCTTGCATTGGTTCATTTACCATCATGAATTTACTGTGCATCTGTAATAGTTCAGACCTAAAATATTTGTATGTATACACCATCATCGCTGATATAGATTTTCTACAAGCGTAATTTTTCTTAACGAATGATGCCGCTGATGTGTTACTTCTGCTAATGCATAAACATATAGTGCATGTGTGTAATACCGTTGCTGCTAATGCATACGCATAAATACACAAATTTATGTTGTTTCCTAGCTATGGGAGCGTGTACTTCTACTACTATTTCTCATATGTACGTATGTATGTTATACAGATTGTTGTGATGAAAAAGAATAATAAATATGATCTTTTGCAATGCTGTGTTGGACTGAATGATTTGTAGTCCAATTATATTTTTTGATATACATGAGGTATTACACATGAAATGCAAGAAAGAGTTGTAAGCTGATCTCAATAGGTTTCTTTTTATTTATTTCCCTAATTCATGTTTATTTTTTGATGTTCTCTTTCCTGTTTGAATAAGGAAATGTAAGTAAATGTTACAGCTGGCACAAACTTGAATGAAGTGTTAATGCATTTGAAGAAAACAGTATTTAACATAGTTTTAAAAAAATCCCGTGTATAAGGAAATTTTAGAAGTGTTTTTGAAAAATGTACAATACGTGCATGTTAACTATTTTATTTGCTTCCTTTAAAAAAATTCCTAATCGGTTTATCACACATGAAATCTTAAGACGGGTTATCTTTTTTGTCTTTTAATAATATAGTAGGTTCTACTCACCGAATCACAAAATTGATCCCATTAATTAATATTTGATTGTGACCAAATCGGTCGATTTGTTTACCGATTTCGTATTCAGAGCTTCCTAGAAACGCTTATATATAGATCAACCGTTCCAGCGACCTTACCAGACCTCTCCATCCTCCTCTCACATGGCGTCATCCAACAGTTCAATTCGCTTCAGCGATGATGCTGTTGAGGATATTCGTTGGCAGGAAGAAGAAAGTGAAGATTTCGGTGAACTGGATGATCATGACGGCGCTACGCCGATGCGTCCCTTTGGTAAGGGTAACACACCAAAGCCAAAAAGGCTTAGGATGCATAATCACGTCGAGCCTATTAACCTGCCTATTAGTAGTAGATATCCCGTTACGAAAGACAATAGGAAAGAAGGTTTGGGGGACGGTTGGGGTACTAGCAACGATCAAATTCTGCAGGCAACCAAGGAGAGCAACAAGCTGATGCAAACTCTCATAAAGAAGATCAATCAGTTGGAACATATGGTTGTGAAGCACATGCAAACATGCGACAAGAAGACGGAAATGACTTGAAAGGAGCAATCATGAGGAGTTATACAATATTCTTTACAGCTTTTTATGTTTTATGTTTCAACGCTCCTTAAGAGCATTTTGCATTGTAATCGATTTGGAGTCAAACTATGAAAGTATGAATAAAGAACAGATATTGTTTCATGCTTGCTTTCTTACTCTCTGTTTTTGATCTTCCCTTTGAGCTTTGTCGCTGAACATGCTATTTTTTTTTCTTATATGAATACGCGGTACAAATGCTGTAATCCGTACTTCCAGCGAAATATTCTTTTTATTACAAATGGCATTTACTGCGTTTGTGCTATATTAACTAACTTACGTCACAAAACGCACAGGCTTCTCAATTAAGCATGCTGGTTTTGAATGTGCGGCTGTTACTACACTGTGCATACAGAATCAAATTAAAAAAGAGGTGCTAATTAAAAAACAGATCGAAGTTAGCTTTTCACGCGCATACTCAATTGTGCATGCAACCGCGACCAACGAATCAAGCCATCAAAGACCGACTGAACAAATTATTACTATTGCTAATAACTTCGATTTAATTTTTTGTTACTATTTTAAAATGCCCGTAAAATAGTCGTTGCAAAGTAACACAACGACGTCTCATCACATGTTATAAAATCAAATATGTTGGGATTTAAAAAAACATATAGTATAATAAAAGCTGAGTAAATAATCGATTTTTGAAATTGATTACATTTTGGTAATTAATGGTAATATATTTAATCAACGAAATATTGGCGAATCCATGGTAACATATTAATTGCGTGACTACACTTACCTTAACGCACTATCACCTTAATTATTTTGATGTATCCAATTATTGCGTTCCTAACTAAAAATCTGAAGTCATCATTATATTCCTGCAGTTTGTTATATTGAATATAGCGGATTCACAGGCGAAAAGGAAACAATGATACTGGTGAGATAATTGACATGATTTCGATCAGATTAAGAATCTGAAATATCTATAAATAATTAATTGATTCAAAAAGTTTTAGCAATAAATTTTTTGTTGCCAAAGAACTATCATAACTTACTATTTATAATAGTTTCGATAGTAGAGGTTTTTTTTCGCTAGACGGCCACATGCAAATATTGAAAGAATTTTGATTTTCCCGCCTGTGGGCCCCTTGGACTATATATAAAAATGCCACTACCCGTGCCCGTGCGCCCCTCTATCTTTCTTTAACACTTCATCCATTAGCTCCCTGACCATGGTGATACCGTACAACTCGAGGCCCTCGAGGAGGGTGATGGCGAATCCACCGGATCCCATCATGCCTCTGCCTACCATCCCTCCAATGAACAGGCAAGTGTACAGATCTTCATGCACGCTTATCTGACATCACCGTTTGTTTATCCCATCATTTCGTATTATTTTATGTAGGTACCTGAATTTTCAAAGTGTACAGATGGAACATATCTATCAAAGATGTTGGATAATTCGAGCTAAGGTGATGTGGAAGTCCCATATCAGGGTGCATGCAATGGGAAACCCATACTTTCGTTGCATACTTCTGGACCAGGAAGTATGAGATTAGTGATCACTAAATATAGCAACCTTTTTTAATGTATATACACATGTGTTCTAAAGTCTTGTTATCTGAATTTTTAAATATTTCTAGGGAACAAAGATTGAAGCAATTGCCTTCAGCAACCAAGCTTATCGATTCAACGCCATTCTGCAGACCGGGCTAACATATGACTTCAGTAGCGTCGGGATAAACCCCACGGAAATGCTAGATGGTCATTTCTGGTATCTATGCATGGAGTTTGTCATTGAACTAAATGCTATAACCATGGTTAGGATATCGGTGCACAGTATTGCATCGCACTAGTAGGAAAAGGGGCTTTTACCCCAGTTCATAAGGGCCTTTAGTCCCGGTTCAGGAACCGGGACTAAAGGGTCGTTACTAATGCCCTAGCCCTTTAGTCCCGGTTCTTACACGAACCGGGACTAAAGGCCGTCCACGTGGCCGGTGCAGGGAGCCCAGGCAGGAGGGCCTTTGGTCCCGGTTGGTGCCACCAACCGGGACCAATAGGCATCCACGCGTCAGCACCTGGCA